>NW_015150639.1:616150-616847 GCF_000732505.1 Cyprinodon variegatus | reverse complement strand
ACCGTGACCACGAAACCGTGAACCGAACCGAACCGTGGATTTTGTGAACCGTTACACCCCTAATAGTTTGAATAGGTTTCAGTTGCACTGGTTCCTGTATCAGTGCCAGGAATCTATTAACAGCTTGTTAGTTCCCTGTTATTTAATTTACTTGAACTGCAGAGAAAATTTATGATCAAACTTGTGGAATTCTTGGTTTAAAGTATATTTAAGATGCAAGTATTTTAGTAGGGCCATTTCTGCTTTACTTCAGTTCTGTAAAAATCACCAGAATGTAGAAACTAATGTATATTGTGAGAAAAAAGTTCCACATAACATACAGACCACTTATTGTAACTCGGTAACATTTGCTGCGCTGTAAAAATTCCACATTTTGCCACTTTGTTTCAGTTAAATCCTCTGAAAACCTCCAACCTATTGCTGCACCTGTCCTCATTTAACCCTGACAAGGTTTCCTGTCCAAACTATTTCAAAATCTCACCCCAAGGTTTGGTGAAAAGTTGGCAGCCCTGTATTTTCAGTATAAACAAACAAACCCATTGGGTTATCTTAAAGGGATAGTTCGGTATTTTTGACATGAATCTGTATGGCATCTTGTTCACCAGCGGCATGCAATCACACTGACTTACCCCTGGCAGCGTCCTGTGAGCAGAGTTATCGTCCAGTTTTGGTCAAGCCGAAAGTAGTCCTGCAGGTT
>NW_015150639.1:609209-614973 GCF_000732505.1 Cyprinodon variegatus | reverse complement strand
GGGTTCAAGGAGACAGAAGCAGAGATACAAAAAGTAGCTGTAAAAAGCGGCCCTGTCCAGGAAACTGAGCCAACTCCCATGTCAGAGGATGAAGACTCTGAAATGTGTTGGCAAGAATCTTGAGATTATAATACAGTATTTAAATGGCTGATCTGAAAATAAAGAATATAGAAAAACTGTAAACCTACTAAGATATTGACTTTCAATTAAATGTACATGATTTGCAATTAAAACATTAAAATACTCTGAAGGAGGAGTTGGACGGAGAACTTTTTTGTCATGTAATTTGCAAATCTGTCCTTTCTTTGATATGAAAAGAATCAAGCATTTTTTAAAAGAAGTAACCACAGTCTTGCTTGCAGCTTGCAAAAAATGACAAATGTTGGCCTTAATGCATAATGCAGCATGTGTTGAAAAGCTAACACTGCACATAAGCCTGATCCCCAAAGAATCCCCAATAGGGACTCTTGGTTATGGCACCACCATGCTTTTCTAATGCAGGGAAAGAGAAGCTGGTTAAAGCAATGACCAACAGGAGGGGAGTGGAAGAAAACAGTCAATGCTTGATGTGAGGGTTTAGTTAAAAACATATTTTTGCACTAAAATGACTTGGTTATAGTCCAGGCCTGAATTCAAACGGGAGTTGGAAGATGTTTACAGAAGTCTTTCATCTAATGGGTTCAAATTTATCCCACAAAGAAAAACTGGTTTATTTCTAAAAGACATGGGTGTCACTGGGTTGTATTTCTGAGTATTTAGTATGTAGTAGGTGTAATAAAAACACATTTTTCAGATTTTTTAGGATTTTTGTTTCAATTTTCAAAACCATATCCTTTTAAGGTGCTTTTTAAATTGTACATAAAATCCCAATTTGTCAGTTTATAACTACATGGACATTTATGTTATTTGAAAGAAATGTAAAAATCTGACAGGGGCATAAAAGTGTAAAGCAAACTAGTACAAGGACATCTCAGTGTTTAATTAAAATCTGAATCTCCATTTAAAACACTAAATCTGCAAGACCTTTTCTTCTCATTTAATATCCATTTATAAAAGCCATTAAAACCTAAAATACTATCTACCTTTTCATTTATGTCCTGACCCCTATTGAGCTGTATTAATGATGCTAGCCGATGGTTGCTGTTTTAAGCTGTAAAATGTTTTATGTGCTGGTTTCTTTTCAAGGGTCCTTATGATGTGGTGCTTCTACCAGGAGGAATGCCAGGGGCCCAGAATCTGGCAGAGGTAACAAAATTACCCATAATGCTTTGGTAATTTATTAATTTCCCTTCCTCTATAAGCAGCGATCACCAGTGGATTTGAAAGCAAGTATAGACTCAGTTTAAATGTAAAAATCTGTTTAAAAAAAAAAGAATAAAAAAAAAATAGAAAAGATAGATTAGAACATAAATAACATACATCTTGAAAAACCTACTTCATAAACTGCCTTTCTAAGGTTGTTTCCTAATATTGACGTCATTATAATCTGTTTCTGTGGTGGATGAGTTTGATATTTCTATAATCATTCAATGGAGACGTGATTCCATCATTACAGGTGAGCAGCTATGCAAACGTACTCAATTCTCTTAAGATACTAAGGACGATCTGGTTGTGTTGTACTTTAGAACTTTACTGTATGCTACAGGTGGTGTTCATTAACCTCTATCCAAACACACTTTTGCTTCTTTGGTAACTGTCCAACTTTAATTATATAACGCTCTGTAGAGCAGGGTTCCTTCCTGGTTCTCCAGCTCTGATGTCCTGCACCTGGATGATAGGGAAGAAAGAGTTGCTGCAAAACATTTTAATCTAAATAAGTAATTTTTTTTCTTAAAATAAATGTATTTGTTATTGAATTGAGGAGGTAAGTGAGACTCTTTTCCAATGGAACAAGACAATTTACATTTAAAATGGGAAAACACAATTGTAAAAATACTAATTCCATTAGCAAATCATTTTAAATACTTACTCAGATTAAGGGTAAATATACTTTATTTAAGAAACTTTGATTTATTTCTAGATTGTTTTTGCAGTGCAGATCTGTGATTGATAGTACGAGTAAAAACTGTTTCCTGCAAAGGTTACAGTAAAGTCTTGCAACAATGGACTCTAGAGAAGCAAGCTTTAATGGTCAGGAAAAAAGTGAAATACTTTGAAGATGAAAAACATCTACATGGTCAGTGCTTATTGCAAAGGAAAACGGCGTGTAAATTGACATCGCAATATTGTTTGAAAAATAATAAGAATTTTGATCTTTAGCAAGTCATTCAGCCATAATCAATACTTTGGTGTTCACCTGGACAACAGGCAAGAGACGAAACTGAAGCAGTTTACAAAGCAGACTGCTTCAGGAAGCAACGGTCCTTTAGTGTTTTCAGCAACAAGATGTACATCTTCTAGAAAGCTTGTTCTGTGAGAAGTTAAGTTTTTTTTTTTTCTCTCTCTTACATCCTTAACAACAAAAAGATGTAGTTTTGTTCTCACAGCCTTGTTTTTAGGGTGTCTATTGCTTGTTCTCGACACATCTGGGTAGAATTTTCTTCTCACACCGTGTTCCAGACCAGTTGTGTGATTGATCGAAAAAAAAAAAGTAACTTTTTTTGATGCATCGAAGTAATCTGAAACGTTCTGCTCTCATCAGTACGAAAGACGTCTCCTCTACCTTTTTGCTACTGTTGTTTTCATTTACATGTGGGACGTGAGCTGCCGTGGACAGGACTTTATGAGTTTGGGAGCTGAAGCATGAACACTCAACACTTCTTGCCACCTTCAGAACTAGAACAAATTTCTCAGTTCTTGTCGAGTATATAACAAGTTGTGCAGAGTTGGATCTGCTCTGCCACCATCTGTTGGGGTAGCAGTGGAATTTTTTTAATAATTAAACCTTATATACAAACTTTAGACTGTGGTATAAAACCAGGGCCTTTTTTCTATAAATACAAAATGAAATGTTTGCCAAAGTATTAAAATATTGTACCGTCGATGTATGGAGTCCCATCTGTTCTTTCTAACACATTGAGATTTATTTAGTCACAGTCTCTGCGTTATGAAGGATTAGTCTGTTCAAAATGTATCTCTCTGTATTTAAAGGAATCGTAATTATATAAAGGTTAGGTTGTGCTTAAGCATGCTGCATTTGCAGATTGTTGCATGTGCGAAATCACTGCCAATGTGCTGTTTTAATATAATATAGTCAGCATATACACATTATCATCACATGGTCTGAAAATGACTCACTGTGCATCTGTTTCCTTCTTTTTCCAGTCTCCTGCTGTGAAGGAGGTGTTAAAGGAGCAAGATGGCAGAAAAGGCCTGATTGCAGCCATCTGTGCAGGTACAGCTCGTGAAAACAAACAAGCTTTAATTATTCAGGGCTAACTACTGATGGCAACCTCTGTCTGTAGGTTGAAAATGAGATATGATGTGACCTTAGGCCTGATAATTGATTTGGTCATAATTTGTATACTGTTTTGGAAGCGTTTGCATACATCTGTATGCATGCAGTTTGCAGCATGTTCTATTTGGTGTATGATTTGTGAACTGTGTTCTAGATCCCAAAGTTTGCACACCCATATTACCATGGCAGGTTTTATAAACAAAACAGAACAAAAAGAAAATGGCTGCAAAACCTTGTTTTTATGTTTTATTTGAAAGAAACTGCTAGGGAGGAGAAGGCAAAATGAAGTATTGGGTAAAATGGAATGAAAAAATTTACCCCACAGCATGATGCTGCCAACTCCTTGTTTCACTTTGTGTATTGTTTTCTCAGGATGATGCAGCATTTTTATGACAAACTTACAATTTTGAATTAAAGCTAAAAACTTTTAGGTTGATTTCATCAGACTATTCCAGATTTTTTTCAAACATGTATGTGATTTGATCATTTGTGTCCAAAAATGATTCCTGGAAGTTGTCTTTGGGCAGAAAAGACAGTCATGCAATGTTAGTTCTTAGTGTAGAAAAGTGCAGACTATTGTTGTCCTCAATAGAGAAACCTTTGGATGCTCTCTTTTTTCCATCCTTCTTCAGACTCATAACTTTTAATAATAATTAGATCATTCTAACACATCTAAAGCTTCCTGCTGACATTAGCTGTAGTTGAAGGAAAGAGATTTTTTTTTTTGTCGTGTTTTTTTAGTTCAACTTTTCAGATAATGTGTCACATTTACAAAGTTTTTTAACCATGGTTTGATTCAAAGCACAAAGCATTTTCATAGGTATTTGCAAACTCTTATGAGCCAACAAATGTAAGGGTCTTTCTAATTCAGTACTGCAAAGTGCTGCAATTTCTATTATTTTTTGTCATTTTTATAAATGTTTTTGATCTTTTGCTATGTTATTTCTTTTGATCATGCAACTTTAAAATTCTTAATTTCTCTGATTTTCTCTTTAAAAATGACATTTGGATAAATAGAAACAGACAGAAGAAATGGGCTACAGTACTCAAAAAGCCTTCTGCCTGAAATCATGGAGGAAAACCTGAAGAGACATTGAAGTAATATGATGAGAGAGGCCTCCTATGCCACTAAAAGCAAAAAACATGAAACAGATGTTTCCACTGCAGATTTAGGAGAGCAAAATATATTGAAAGAGAATAACCTGAGATTTATTCATCTGCATTTAGGGATTCTTCATTAGATGACCTCTCTTGCTTCCTCTCTTCTTGTAAAACACAAGTGAGAGGTTGTACATGTGATTTTTGTCGCTGAATAAACCCACAAGCACTTAGAGCTTATCTGACGGCTTTCATGGACAGAGGAAGGACACTGGAAAGATGTTTCAAACAGGGACAGGGGGCCGCTGCGGCAAAGTGGATTGAAGGGTGTCCTAAATTTGACTGAAATCCTCACAGGAACACACGCCTTAATGAACCACTGAGGCTCCGTCATGAGACCAACATGAGAATTTTATCTTGACCTCATTTGTAAGGCGAATCTACCATGCTGTTTGCTTCTTCATCCAGACTGGCGTCCTCTGGGTGGCGACTCGTAACAGGAGTAGCTTGGATTTAACTGGCGGTCTGCTGTTCTGGCAGTGTGGAAAGCAGAATCTTGAGAACACACGGGAAAGCAGCCAAAGCCGCATGATCAATAACTTTCTATTTATTACCAGTTTTTGGATGAGCTCAGAGCAGCGCTAGGGCATTAGCAAAGTTAATGCAGCAGAAGTCATTGTCCTCAGCCTCTCCTTTTCTTACTTCCCTCCCTCTCCAGTGTGTTGCAAAGTCTTTAGAGAGGTTCTGAAACTGTATACTGTATAGGTGTATTCTTAGTAACATAGCTAAGGTTGAGGACAACTTTAGGACACAATGATATTGGATATTCTGCATATGTGCCATTTGGTTATTGTTTCCCTGAGTATAAAATGAGACTTCAGAATACAGTTTTAGTTTTAGTTTTTTTATCTCTCCGCATTAGACACTGAACTTGACACTCATTCATTTTCAGTGTCTAAAAGATCTTAAACTGCTTTGTCCTTCTTAAGGTCCAACCGCTCTCCTAGCTCATGGCATTGGTTACGGCAGCACAGTCACCACGCATCCTGGCATGAAGGAGAAGATGATGGCTGGAGGTGAGAACATTATAGATCTCTATTATCTGCAATCCCCTACAAAGGTTTTCATGCCCTGTGAATATTTTAAAACTTAACTATTTTCTATTGACAACAGACAAACAGAAAATCCTCCTTGATATCAGACATGTTCTCACTTCAATTTTTGCAAGTCCAAGTCAAGTCTCAAGTCTTGAGAGCTCAAGTCCAAGTC
>NW_015150639.1:595088-606750 GCF_000732505.1 Cyprinodon variegatus | reverse complement strand
GCGGGCTGACAGGAAATGGGTCGTTCGTGCTAAGTGCTGCATCACTGAAGCACAACCCTGTCTGCATAATCTCTAAACATTAAATAAGATGTTAGTATCCAACAGTTACTTAATACCCAAAAACCCGTTTTATTTAATACTTTTTTACTTTTAGTCAAGTAAAAAAATTTTGAGGTCTGCTACTCTTACTTGACTACAGTTTTTGGGTACTCTGCCCACCTCTGTTAGTACGTTAGTTCATGCAGTAAGTCTGAAAATATGGCAGCTGTGGATGTAAACACATGAGATACACCATATTTTGCCCCCCTGCTCTAATGAGCTTCTTCTTAATCTTGTTACAAGTTTACTTTTACTTTACAAGATACTAAGGTTCAGTTGCAGATCATGTGACTCGTGTGATGAGAAAAAAATATTTTCTTTGCAAATAAACCACCACACTGAAGCAAATTTCTTTTCCTAATTACATTTTGCAAAAATAGATGGTTAATGGAAACATAGCTGCAGTAGTTCTGTGGGCTACACAATCATGTGGAAACATATAAACTTAGTTGTCCAAAAGACGACCATTGACACCTTGCACAGTCATTTGTAAAGAAGCTGGCTGTTTGCCGAGGTCTGTGCCCAAGCGCATTGACAGAGGTGAAGGAAGGCAAAAGATGTGATTGGGGGGTACAAACAACAGGGATAATGTCACCCTGGAAAGGAGAAGCAAAGCCCATTCAAAAATGTTTGGGTAGTTCAGAGATCGCACCTGGAGTCAGAGCTTCAAGGACCGGCAGGCAAAGATGTATGCAGGACATGGCTTTTCAGGTTAGCCTAAGTTGGCTTGCCTCAAAGCACACAACAAACCCAAAGAGGCAGCAATTATGTGAAAAGCAGGAACCAAAACCAAAACCCAGAACCAGACCAGTAGTCATTCTTGGAGAAGATGTGAAACGTTTCAATAAAGAAGAATCGATGCATAAAAAAATTCTTTCACTTTTTTTTTTTTTGTTTGAATAATGAGATGCATCGTGACATCTAGCAAGATTTGTTATTTTGTCTTTGAAAAATAGCTTAACCTCAGTAGGACTGTATGAAAGCTGCTGTAAACATACACAAAATGCAATGCAATTATACTGAACTATATTTACACAGGGATCTGAACACAAATGCAATCTGTCAAACTTTCATGTCATGTATTGCTTTGTGTGGTCATTTAAGATGGTGATATATATAAAGGGTATGAATACTTTTGCAAAACACTTTAGCTCTCAAATGCATCTCTGCAGGTGCAACTGTAAGTATCTGTAAAGAGCAGCAGATGGTGCTGTACTAGCTCTCATTTTCTTGTAAAGAATCATGTCATTCTGCAGTTGGAGTGCAGTGCACAGCACTCTGAGGTGATGGATGATGCAGGAATTCGACAGAATATACTAGAACTAAGTGCAGTGGTGGAAAAAAAAAGGCAAATCGTCAGTCTGTGTATCTCTTAGCTGTGGCTCTTTGCTCTAGGCGTACACTGCCATCATGTTAATCTTATTGTTCTTTGTCTTTTTTAGATCACTATAAATATTCAGAGGCTCGAGTGCAAAAGGATGGGCATTACATCACCAGCCGTGGGCCAGGAACCAGTTTTGAGTTTGCCCTGACGATCGTAGAAGAGCTGATGGGGGCTGAAGTTGCAGCTCAAGTCAAAGCTCCTCTTATTCTGAAAGACTAACTGCAGCCATGTTCCATCACCACTGGAGAAACTGGCACCTAGTTAAATCTCACAATATTGCTTCCTTTGCATGAGATAAAGTCAAATAAAGAGGAATTTATCACTGGCTAGTTGCCACAAATGACTTCCATAGGATTTAACTGCATTTCCCTGTTTGGTTTATCATCTAAATAGCTTCCTCTTGTTCTTGACGGCTCTCATTGTGCAACCTGACATTAAAAGCATAAGTGTGAAGACGCGGTTTGTCATGCCTTGCGGTGTATTGCTGGTGGAGGTCACTTTGACTTGTTTTTACTTGCTTGTTTAATGCCTAAATATAGGCTGTATAATGTAGCGTATGAAGGAAAGCTATTCAGGGCGCGGGAAGAGGAATCCAAAAAGACTGGCAGCTCACTACAACCAATCACGCGCTCCGGATTGTCTGCAGTTGTGCTTTGAGTGGCCAATAAGAAGGCATTTAGGGTGAGTGGGCGGGGTTTAGTTGCAGCGCATGGTAGCTGTATGAGAGCAGTCCAGAGGGTCTTCACCCCCAGCCGAGAAGGAAGAGAAGGTTTCTGTCAAAGGTAGGGTTCAATATTTATCCCTTTCTCTCACCACAAGTGTTATTTAGGTTATTTAAACATGTATAAATAACAGAAATGAGCTCAGCTGCGTTCAAAGCTGGGTTTTATTGTTAACGCGGCGTCTGTCATGTTAAGTTGCAGCTAATGGTGTCGAAATCAGAGATCAGAGCGTTCCTAACCTAATAATGGCTCTGATAGCTTTTCAGCCATTAACATATTATGGTCGTTGTAGTCATTATTAGCGTTCTCATTGGGCAGCATCAGGTTCGCCACAATTCGGGTTAAAACGGATTGACGTGCAGTCCCGGGGGGGGGGGTTGAGTAACGCTGCTGTGAGGAGGAGACGCTCACAGCTGAGAGAAGCTCTGAACATATGAGTGGAAACAGCGTCGCTGTGCAGATGTGAGCCGACATGGAGCCGCCAGTTTCAGGAGCTCTCCATCCTCAGCAGCTGCTGCTGCAGCAGAGCTGTTGCTAATGCGGTGCGGCAGGTTAGAAGACCTGAGCCATCTCTGTCTGACACAGGGAAACCAAACACACCAAGAGTCTTGAGATTCAAATCACCACTGTGACAGGAAACGGTAACTCAGACTAAGAGAAGCTCTCTGCACCATGACTCAATAGAAAGAGCTGTCCTCACTTATGGGAGGATTGTGGCAAGTTGCTGGCTTGACATTTTCTTTTGCACTTTTAACAGGAACAACCAGAGGTGTTGTTTTCACCTCCCTTTTTTTCTTTTTACATTAACAGGAAATAAAAGCAGCTTCTCTTCTGGTAAACTGATGACTAGTTACCAGGGAATGATCTCCTTCAGAGTCAGCTTGGCGCAAACTAAGCTGCTGCTGATTTGGGCCCTTTGAGCAGCAAAACTGACAGTTATGGATTAATACACACAAAGTACTTAGAAATATTTCTGGTTGTGTTTGTTTTATTTTGTATTTACTGTACTGCATCTATAAATAATAATAGAAACATGATCCATATAAATACAAAATAGGTTTGATAGAAAGATCTATAATTTCACCCTAGTCTAATCCAGAATCACATTGCATTCTGGGGGATGTAGGAAGAGGAAAGGGTTTAGCTTCTCCATCTCTCATGGCCAAAATAAACAAGGTTGATGGTAGGAGCTGACCTCATTGTGAAGGTTACTGCTTACTTTTAGTGTTTCTATTTGCTCATCTTTTTATCACCTTTTTTCCTTTTTTTATGGTTTAAAAAAACTAAATCAACTGATATGAAAAGCTTGTATCGTGATGCATTTTTCAGCCATATCGCAAAGCCCTATAGGCTCTGCTTGGAGGGCTGTGGAGTTATGGCAAGGCGATATGCTGAAAAATTATGTCACTATATAAGCCCTTTATATTGGTCTATCAATAGACATCTACTAGGGTTCCTTTACCTACTTAAAATAAGGACGAGGAAGGGAAAAAAAAAAGCTGAATTTAGTTTATATCCCTAACCCTATCTAAATGTGACCTTGAACCTTTTAAAATAGGTCAGCTTACCACCTAACTTGCGTATTATTACTGTGAGATGTTGAAAGGATAGATCCTTTCCTCCACCTACATCCCCCCAGAATACCACGCAGTTCTGGATTGGAGTTTAGTGGAGTTATTCAAACCTTTTTCAGACATATTTTCTATTTATATTGATCATGTGTCAGTCATGATCAATTTACAATCTTAGGTCGGTTCCATTTAGACAACAGTCACTCACTGCCTGCAAAGCATAAACCACCCCTCAGAAGGCCCGGAAATCATCCAAACCAGAAAGCTAGTGAATTGGCTCTTTTACCCACCATTCCTACAAGAACAGCAGGAAGTCTAAAAAAAGACTGTGGCACTGTACCAATTTCAATGCATCAAGAGAGATTTTTTCCCCCCCCCGTTAAAAATCACATGATATCAAGATCACAAAGGTGCACCTGTGTGTGATGATTACCTCTGGCCACAATCTGGATAGTTCAGGCAAGCTGAGCTTAGTCAGTTTAGACAGGTCTATGTCTTGCATGTTGCGGAAGCATCATTACAATATGAATCCGAGCTCGAAAACGAATCCTCACCACTCCCTGGAGGACAAATGCAAGCATACATATGACTGCTTGAATTGTCTTGATGACAACATATAGCACTCTCATTAACGTTGTGTTTTCTTTTTTTTTCTGCGGATATTTATGGAACTTTAACATTTTGCGCTGTTGCACATAACATGCTAGAATTATTCTGCTTGAGCAGCTGTACAGTAAAGAGCTGGAGGCCTGGCTCCCTATTTCTGGATGGGGCAGAAGACGGTGGGCTGGGGGAAGGGTGAGACTGAAGTCTGACTGACTCAGTGGTTTAGCTAATGATGCAATTAGACTGCTGTCTTTTGCATCCCCTGATTAGATCCCTTACTCACAGTGGCCTGTCTACAATAAAAGACCAACAGCTCACTTGTTTTTATTTTCTATTTTATACGCAAATCGAATTTTACCATGCAGCAACATGTTATGTAATAAGGGATACATTAATGGACTTGGTTCTGCAGCTTGGTATGATAAAGCTAACATAGGACATATGACATCTTGGATCAACAGTAGCTTTGTAATTAAATGTATGGTATGTGTTAAAAATCTTCTCTTGGTCTTCCTGTATGTTTGTATAAATTGAGTCAACGTGACTTTTTTTTTTACACCTTACAGGCTAGACAATGTTTCAAATTTGAAATAAATCAATGAAAGCTGTAATATCTTTATGCATTTTATTTTTTTTAGAAACAACAGCAAATAAAAGAAGTAGAAAAGTTGCACTCCACCTATTCCTATTAAAACCTCATTCACTGATAAATAATAATACCCCTGCGTTATAGATTCTGAAAGGCCTTGCATCAAAAAATACTGCACAAAATCAGTGCAATGAGTGCAATGCAATACCTCAGCTCCAGACGTCACCGCCCCCCTCCGCTGCACCTCTCCCAAATTGTAGCTCACCGCGAACAGTGCAGCAGACAGGAGGCCGTCTTGTTTTGTTTTTATGACCGAAATTGCGGAAAACAACTCGTGAAGTTTGACCCGCTAGAAGAGCGAGGTGCGCAAGACTGCTGGGACCCTTTTTTCACCTGGATCTCCGCTCTTTTTGGTCCTCATGTCCCTCCGTCGTTGGGCTAAACTCGCCCCCACTTCCTCACCACCTCTGCCGTATCTAGACCCACAGCGTGTAGTTCAGACCACGCTTCCATATTGAGCATAAATCAAAAATGTCTGTGTCAAGCTTACTACACACACTGATGTAAGAGTATAACCAGGAAGCGAGGTAGGAGGGCAAAATAGGTTTAGCGCCACCGCAGCACGGGAGGGAGAATTACGTCCAGGAGGAAATGGATAAAAATAGACCGGAGGAAAAAAAAAAAACATGAACCGATAATCTTGCGGACGTATCGATCCATCGGATCGTCGGCTGTTGGATCGATGCATCGATACAAAACCATTATTATTTACACTCCTACTACTTACTAGGGAATCATTTTGGAACACGCTTAGAAGTGACCAGAAAACCATCTATCTAAATTTATTCTACAATTTCTGATAAGAACAATTATGATTTGGAAAAATAAGTTGTTCTGGTAGATGCTTGTAAAATCAATTTAATGTTCAAAATTTGTCTTAAAAATGAAGAGTTGCTCAAAAAGCTCCAATAAATGGGATATTCTTGTCACAGATAAGCGTTTCTTTTAACTTATGATTTGCGCAGTTTAAAAAATATACAAGGAGCAGAAAGACAAGCTTCAAAGTTCACCATGAGCTAGAAGTTCTAGTTTGGACACACAATTTTTTGTTGACCAGTTTTTAAAAAGTTATTCCATGCTTAAAATAATGTATTGCAAAAGCATTTTATTTGCAGATGCATCAATATTTGAGTGTTACCCTTTTGATGGAGGGAGTCTCTGTTGTGGCATTATCAGCCTGCCTTGTAGGTTATTTACCATGCTTAATGTCATATGTGAAATGGAGCACTCAATTAAATCTGCTTCAAGTACAACGCTGAAGGAGAATATTTACCAATCAGACGCCATTGAGAGACAGCTACAAGGCAGGTTCAAAGATTTTGTGTCAATCGGACCTTTGCACTAAAATAGGAGGAAAAATCTGGGCCATCAGCGTTCAGTTAATTCTAGCGGTAACGATTAGCTCCTGCCCTCATGCTATTTGTTTTAACAGTATTAAGGCAGTCAGTTTTATAAATGTTGTTTAAACATCAATAACACTAAGTTAAAACTCTTATCAGATTTTTGAGTGCTGTGGTTTAATAGTCAATCGATTGGAGCTTGCATCACTTTCTAATATTATTTGCAGGGTGGGGCCAGCTTCTCAGAAGCTGCAATCATTAATGTGGCCCTTAAAATTCAAACCATGCCGCAGAGGGTAATTGAATTTGATGTTCAGAAGTTAATTTCATATCCATATATTGATTCTTCTGGAAAAATAATTGCCTCTCTGGACATCTCCATGAAGTTGCAAGTGCACTATCATGAGAGTGGGAGACGTATAAAATAGGTTTTGTTACTTGGAGGCTTTTTTCAGCATGCATGTCTGTCTGCTTCCTGTCTCAATAAGAAATACTATATGATTTTAGATTCTTAAGAGTTTTAACTCAATAAGCAAGTCTCTCCTCCTTTATATATAATCATGTATATTTTGCACAATACGCATGCCCTAAAAACTGAAAAATAAAATATTTTTGTGCAGTTTGAACTCCCAGTTCATCCATGTTAGTAGGACATCTGTAGATTGCTTTACATAGAAACATCACAAGTGGCATTACCAAGGCTTTCATTTATTATTTGTTTAATTTTTACGTGAGCTATGGCTTTGTGAAGTGCTATAAGTGAGTCACAGAGACACAAAAGATGATGCATCTTTAAAAAAGATAAAAACTATAGATGGCTGTTAAAGTACAAATTTGTGCAAAGTGGACAAATGCAGAATATAAGAAACAGGGTCGCTTTTCTCTATAACTTTTTTTAATTGGTCTAATATATATATAGCTATGCTCTTTATTCATTGTCAAAAATGTTAAATGTTTGTACATTTAACATTATTTAAAGTAACGGAAACATTGACCTTTAGATGTAAAAATGAAGCCATTCTGTTATTCTTTTTGTCGTTTGCATTGATGTGGCTTTATATTTGAAAACGGTATATGGCCAATGCAAATATTTTCAGCAGCAACCCTGTACGATTTCTCTCTTTCTGTTCTTTTTTTTTTTTCATTTGCAGGATTGCGCCAGCTTCTGGTGATGTACAGGTGATTCAAAATGGGGACATTTGGTCACATTATCTTGACCGCTTATTTAGTAGCTGAAATCTACCGGCTTGGAACTTTACAACTGCGCAGTATTTCAGCTGTAGGGTACAGGCTTCCTCTCTGTGGTGTACATCATCACCCATCTAGCCAGTGTGCTGCACCTTTTTTTGTTTGGTTTAAATCGCCAGTGCCCAGAATGCCTGTCAGTGACAAATGCTGTAAGCACAGCCTGCAGCTTATATTGAGATACTAGGAATGTGTTCAAATGTTACATCCCCGTTATTGGTGAGTGAAATTAAATTGCAACATAATTTTACATTAAATTATTGTTCAGCCTGATGTAAAACTATCATTTAGAAATGTGTTATGTCGCTCTGACATACTGTCAGACTCTACTTTCCACTTGATGTCAAGGAAGTGGACTCTAACAGTGATGTAGCTCTGGGTGTTGGATCAGTCTGATAACGGTGGTAGGAGCCACACTTAGTAATGTCCTGGCTCACACGACAAGATTTCATAATTGACTGGTAATTTGCAAGACCTACTAGACCCCAAACATGATAAATGTAGATATAACAGGTTTGATATTACAGTGTGTAGAGTACAGCCACAGGGCAACCATAACGCAACACACAAACAGATTTCATTCAGATGTTGTAAGAGACAGGAAATGGTACAGTAAAAAAGTTGTTGGTTAAATTAGCGAAGATGCCAGAAGCAGGGAATTTACTTACTAAATTGTTGAGGTGTGTCTTTTTTTTTACCTGAGAAAGCTTCCTGATTGTCTACACCTAACATCCAACAGGTTGTGTCTTTGTCTACACTTGGGGACCACCACAAGCACTGGGATATCGGGCTGACAATTCAACAAGTTGAATTTTGCAAATTGCGATGAGGGATCAGGAAGCCTTCAGCAGACAAGATCCGTCTTAACTCACCAAACATCCCAGGAATATCTTAAAAGATGATCATATTTGTCATTCTAATGATCTTGGCATCCCTAGGATTGTCAAATTGGGGAAGAAAACCTATTTGTGTGAACCAGCCTTAACTCATGGAAGCCTTCACATCTACCACACTTTTTAGTATCATGTATTTTTATTCATGTTGCAAGTGTTTTGTGCATCGCATCCTTACCATCCCATTTAGTTGTTGACTTAAGGAACTTGTTGATTTTATATTTACAAACAAAACTCAGCAAAGTGCATTCTGTATTAAAACTGCTAAATTTTCAGTTAGCGTGAATACTTTTGATTTGCACATTTGCACATTTTGGACACCTGCTTTTAACATGCCAATCCTTGTTCTGCAAAAATATTTGTCTGGTTGACCGAATGCATGCTTTCTTACATGCTGAAAGTACACAGGGAGGTGTGTGAATATGTGTTCAAAAGGACGAGGGGAGGGCCATTTCCTTTATGTCATGTGCTCTGTTCAGTGACTCCAAGCTTAAACACTTGTTCTGTCTTTTCTGTTTGTCTCTTCATTCCCTGCTTTTCCTTTCCCTCCTCTTTCAAATTGCACTTTCATTCAGTCTCATGGTATCGTGTCAGACGTACATGTTATGTTGTTCTTGCGCACAATCTTGGTCACAGTGGATCTTGCAGTCTCCACTCTTGCATCCCTCTCCTATGCTTCTCCTCTGCTCTTTATTTTGGATTTTGGCTGGTGCTCTGCATCATTCCTCCTTTCTGGCTGCTGCGTGAGCAATCTGCTTCAGACTGAGGTGGGTGGGTTTTTATTTGTTAAACAGCATCATTGCTAGGTCTGAAGCTCCCTGTCTGTTATCTTTCTCTCCCCTTACGCTCTCCTCTCGCTTTTCCTCTCCCCTCACTTTGTTCCGTCATTGCGCTTGTCTCATCCCACTGGGGAAACAAATGCCATACCTTCTGCATGCAGGAGCATTTAACGTTATCACGCAGTATGCTAGCGAGGTAATGTTTCAACCTCTCCAGATCTCTCTGACCGTCTGAAGAGCTGCTGCCTATGCGGTTAACACTGCTGCTGCAGCTGCTGCATTGAAAACCTTCTTTGCATACCTTATTATGCAGGCATGTATTCCACTCTCTTTTTCTGCTGACTTTGAATGTCCATCACTTTTCTAAATGTGTTTGGTTCTTAAGACTTTGCAATGTCATAATATTTAATGAAAAAGGGGAAAGAAACAATTTTATATCTAAAGTGTCAGAGATACTCTTACAGACTTGTGCTAAAATACATTTAGACATTAGATTTTAATGTTTGGTCCTGTTTTAACTCACCTGCCTTGCTGCTGGTGCAGTTTCATCTGTTGCTGTTGCCACAGTGGGCAACACCCCGAGGCAACGTTTACCTGTTTGTGTTTTGCTAAGAGAACGGTTAGTCCGGTTAACAGAGTGCTTCAGTGTAGGTGTTTGTTGGGGGCTAGTGTTTCAGCATGCTCGTGTGTGCTTGTACATGTGTGTAGGTGTGTGTGTTCTGCTATATGGAGATGTGTGCTCGCCTGCCTGCTTGCCCATGGGCTCTGGTCCAAGTAGAAAGCACAGGAGAGGTATGCTGCAGGGGTTTAGTTTGGTGCAGTAAGCTGTTGAGTGCTCTGTAACAAGCAGAAAAAAAAATCGGTTTGTGTCCTTACGCTTGCCAGCTGCAAGTGTACTGCAGAAAAAAGATAGATTCCCCTAAGATATCTGCAAACAGGATGTCCTTGGGTATTAGATTCTTTTATTCAGGTTGCTGGAACTTTTATTTGATTTATTTTCCTACAATATCTTACTGTCAGCCATACATCTTTTGCTGTTTTGTGTTTTTCTTTTTTAAAGGACGCAGATGGTGGGACCAGAAACTGTTTCTAGTAATAAAATAAAGGAAAATCTCTTTGAAACAAATACAAGATGATATAGAGTGACAATAAACGTTGTTTAATCTGTGTTTTGCTTAAATACTTTGATTAGGTGTCATGTCAAACACTCAAAGGGATGCTAGAAATGAGGTTAACATATTTCTTTGATGGCGCTCCCATTATTCTGAGCCTACAGCTTAGTGATTTCAAAGGAAACTGTTTGGTGCAGTTATTGCATAAAACAAGTAATGACAGATCTATTAACTGTTGATTGTTCAAATTTTATTTTGTGCCATCAAATACACATTAACCTTTCATTTTTTGTTTCATTTCCAAGAGCTCTTGATGGACTCGATAGAAACCTAAAATTCACTGGCACCCTTCCTTAAACCAGAATTATTGCTATTGGAATAAGCTTAAAATGAGAATTTGTCTTTTTCACAACTACAATTAATATTATTAATACTAATAAAATTAATATTATTAATAATCCCCTGAATCCCCCAAAAAATGATCTTAGTTTCAGGTATATTTGTCTGCCCTAGTAATCACTAGGCTGGATGAATCTATCTTTTATAGATTCAGAATACGGCTTAGAAGCGGTTTCCTCCTGTCAGAGAACCTTTTTACTTGAATAGAGTTTGGGCACAGAAAGTGTTTGGGGTGCTAGGAGTTCACCTTAAAGTGCTAGAGCCAGAATAAGACTGAGCATCAAAAGCAATGACTGGTGCCTTCTGAGTCTGAAACATTCAGTATGCAGTGTGTTTTAAACTGTTTTTTCATGGGAGCATTATTAGTTTAGAGTTTTACAGCAATACAAAATACAAAGTGATTAATATTATAGAATATTGCAAAAGCCATAGCAGTTCTGGAATATTCCTATTTTATTCTTTTCTCCAATCTGTGCTTTCTAAACTTTGTGTTACTAGAATTTTTTCGGCACTGCTAATTGTCTTCAGTGTAATAGTGTTATTTTATGTAGGCCAGTTAGTTATACCTCAGCTTGTACACCGAAATTCGGCCAATCATATATTAACGGTTATCATTTTTTTTTGGTCATAGCATCTTGATTCATATGTTGCAGCTAATATACACAATTGATGAAATAAGAAATAAGAATAATTTACTTTACCATTGAGTTACGTCTCAGTATTCATGGGGATGGATGTCAAAAAAACAAATTTTTTTGACTCGCAGTGCTGTTTTTACTTTGGAATAGGGATGCACGATATTGGGATTTTGGCCGATATCCGATATGCCGATATTTTAAAACTCATGTAGCCGATAACCGATA
>NW_015150639.1:582860-594911 GCF_000732505.1 Cyprinodon variegatus | reverse complement strand
ATCGATACAGCGTCAATATATCAACATATAAAAATATGTCAAAATTTTGTTAATTTTCTGAGGATTTCGTAGCATAACGATGACATATAGCAATATTTCATTAGTAAAAGAGATTGATATGGTTTTTTAAATGGCAATATATCAGCATATGAAGATATTTTGATATTTTAATGTATCAATTTTGTTTCCCTCGTCTTTAGAAGTTTTTAAGTCTGTAAAAAAGAAGTTTTTGAGGAAGAAGAAGTATTTTTTTTTATTTTTTTTTAGACTTTAGAAACTCAGAAGCTGATCAATATCGTGTTAAATATCGGTGGGGTGGCCGATGTCCGATATTCAGTTTTAAGGCCGATACAGGCAGATACCGATAGGGGGCCCATTATATCGTGCAT
Source organism: Cyprinodon variegatus (assembly GCF_000732505.1). Classification (NCBI taxonomy): domain Eukaryota; kingdom Metazoa; phylum Chordata; class Actinopteri; order Cyprinodontiformes; family Cyprinodontidae; genus Cyprinodon; species Cyprinodon variegatus. The sequence goes on along the minus strand of NW_015150639.1, from coordinate 594,522 downwards.
CCCTACTTTGGAATGCCCAAAAAAGCTGTCTGTGTCCCTGGGTACACCTGATTCTTTAGGCTTCAAGTTGGAGAATACCACCAGAATATCCAGAAGCCACGTCTGGATGACAGTCACTTTTAGCTGTACTGCCCATCTGTGAACCAGTTTTTGGACCCTGCCATGCCACTTTGGGGGGCAGTCACCTAGACAATAGAGATAAGGTGAGACAGTGTTCTGGAGCGCAGAAAAGAGCAGCAGGAAATAAGTAAGTCCAGTCATAGTGAGAGGAGCAACTCTCCTGTTTCCCTATTGAAAAGTAGTGAAACCTGTGGAACATAAATATATTTTCTGGAGTATTTTTTTTCTTTGAAAATCTTGCACTAAAGAAGATTCTCTCTGCATTTAATTCATATACAGCCTGATCCACTGTGTGCCTCTGTTAACTGTCTTTAATTTGAATTTGATACAAGATTGAATTTTGTAGTTTTAGTTCAGGTTAAAATAACCTTATGGAACACTAGAAATGATTTCTATGAAGTTAATTATTCTGATAGTTATGTGGTTCTGCCAGCAGATGGTGCCATGTCTGTTGTATCTGACTTCAGGCCAGGTGCTGGATTTCCATTTAGGCTCAAAACACAGTCAGGATGGATTCTTGGTACAATAACAACTTTATTATGATCAAATGGTTTTATCTTTTACAATCTGACCCAAATCGGAATTGGTATGACAAAGATGTCACTCTGTATATGCCTCTTCTAAATTTAGAAAAGGCGCTACTCTGTTATGGGGTGAAAAATCATCAAATTTTAATGCCAGAGCTTATTTTGTTACACTTGCAATCTAAATGCGTTTGGCACGGAGTACTGCTGCGCACTAAAAGACACCATTTTCCCACTTCTACCTTCACTTTAAAATCCATCAAAGATTTCATTGGTGCTCTTGCCATGAACTAAAATAATGGGTTTTTATTCAATTTGGTTTAGATAACTTAAGTTTGTCAAATGTGATTAAAGGTGTGTAAATGGAATTGAATAAGCCACATTAATCATGATACAGTGCAGCTAAGTACAGATGGTCCTTGTGAATTATAGCAACACTGTAGCATGTGTGAGTAACGGCTTGGCACTGACTATTTGGGTTGACATGTGCCTGTGACTTATGAGACATCCCACTGTTGGTGATAGCTGAGTTATTGGGGTCATGTCTGTGTTTGCTGCAAACATTTTTGACTGAGTTCTCTCAAACTCGAAGACTGGGATTTTTCTGATTATATGCATGGTGGTTGTTTTAGGAAACCTTTAGCACTCTTATTTGCAACCTAATTTTAAAATCACTGATCATTCTGGATTATGTAAAGTTGTGCATGAGTAAAAAAAACAAAAAAAAAAACATCCTAGAATATCTATGTTATAGTTGGATTATGCAGCTATGTGAATGTTGTAAATTATTGAAAGTTAACTTCTACTAAAACCATCCATCCTAAACCACTTGTCTGTCATAACAACAGGGGGGCTGGTGCCTTTCTCCAGTCTATGGGTGAAATATGGTGTACTGTACAACCTGGATAGGTCAGTTCAGTTTATTTTATGTATATAGAGCCAATTCACAACACATGTCATCTCGAGGCACTTTACCAAGACAATTGGACCAGATCATACAGTCAAATTGATTCAAAGTTTTCTAAGGAAAACCAGTTGATTGCAGCGACTTATCGACTTTCTGCAATCCCTCAAACTGCACAAGGAACTGTCATGCGTTATCATAATGTAAACTTCTGATCCCTCCAGACAACTTCTGACCCCCTTCTGAAAGATTGTCGTCTACTTTGTTAATCAAACCAGATTTGTTACCTACAGTAATGGTAGTCAGTCCCTACGACTGAAACAACTTTTTTTTTAACCATTTGGTTAAAAAAAAATAAAAAATAGAAATCTACTTAAAGCAGTAATTAATCCAAAACTCTATAAATATAAAGCATGAACCTTTTTTAACATAAAATATATACAGCCTTTCATTACAATTTCATTTTCTTTTTTTGTTTATATCTATGTATCGGCATATATCTGTGTAGATATGTAAGTGCCAAAATACATGATGCATGTGTGAATATATATTATGTATTTATGTATACGTGTATAAATATTTATTATTTGCAACCTTGCTGCTGTAAAAAGTGAAATTTGGGCAATTGTGGATTTGTTTGTATCTATTTGATGAAAAAAAATATTCTAATATTTACTTTAAGTATTAGAGTATTGAGCCAGTTGTCACTAAATATGCTGAACCTAAATGAGCAAGAAAATGACATGGAAACTGAATAGGGGTGCACCGATTACAGGTTTGTGGCCGATTCTTTTTCTTTAAAAAGCCTGACATGCCAATTCCCATTTTGACCAATACGAATTTCTTTTTATACACTCAGTTGTTATAAGATCACAATACTAAGATATTTCATTGTTTTCTCACTGAAAAAAAAAAATCATTGCATGTGAAAAAAACTTCTGAAATCACTGCTCTCAAATATAAATTCATGTCTAAGGCGTTGTCAGTGGGTGATTTTTGGACCTTTAATGAGGTAGATTAGACTGGTGGAAAAGATCGGTTTCACATCTAAGTATCGGCAGATCACCAAAATATTAAAGTTAAGAAAATCAAGGTGATCAATCGGCCGGCCGATACATTGGTGCACCCCCAAAAATTGTGTTTTTAAATAACTTTACCTCATTGTTTGCACGTATGCATGGAAAAAGAGTTCTGAAAACCAGCACCCTCCAAACTCTGTCAACTGAGACTCACCCCAGGGCCTTCAGCAGACAGAGGGCAACCTTTAAAAGTTCAGGTTGAGTGTCCAGGTTCAAAAGGAATTCCAAAAGGTTGTTCTGTTGTGTCAAACTAGCTAATGGTTATATATATATATATATATATATATATATATATATATATATATATATATATATATATATATATATATATTTTTTATTTTTTTTCACCTGACATAATGCAGCATCATTACTGTCCTGGTGCCTAGCCACCACTCCCCAATACTGCGACACTGTAAGTCCATATTGCCATTCGTCTAAATATTTCAATAAAGAAATACTTTTTGTTATATATATATATATATTTTTTATTGATAGTAACTAATGAAACCTACAGAAGGGTCATTGTTTTGTTGTAAAGTACTATATGTTTATCATCTCGGAGATGTTGTGTAAAAAGCATCTAAAGCAGGTTAAGAGACAGATGGACAGCACTGTGGGATACAGAGCAACAATCCAATGGAGACTCAGATACAGGTCAGATACAGATTGTAGGTATGCAATATGAAGCAAAAGAACGTCTTTGATCTCTTTTCACCCCGTTTTTCTAAATCACAGGTCAATGATTAAGAAGATGTATATCAAATTGTGATTTATAGCAACGATAAAAGAAAAAGTGTGGATAATTGATGGCAGAAAGGATTTTCAAAGTGGATACAAATGAATAAAAATGTTATAAACCATTATCTGATTTTATTAATCAATAAGCCAGAATTAAAACAACAATATTTAGTGACTTTAGGGTGAAAATATTTGCATTTGGGATAGGAAATGTTGTTGTATGATGAAAATCTAATTTGTAAAACTGAGATTCTCTTTTCAATTTTTGGAAAAGACTCAAACTACTCACCTTACTCCTATAATTGGGCAGTTTTTGCTAGCAGATCAGGTCAATTCAGGAGATTATTATGAATTAAGTTCAATTTCCATCAAACAAATCTTCGTTTACATTTCTAGGAATACTGATTCTATGAAATAAAAGATACCTCTGGGTTCAGAAAACTTCTTACAGTTTGGGTTGGAGTATAGTCATACTTTGGTGTTTGGAGTAAATACTGCACCAGTAGAAAAATCTAGATTTAACAAGCCATGGGTATATAAGCAGATTCAGTGTTACCATATTTTTTCATGTTTATAGAAGCTGTTAGCGCCACAGTTTAGTGTAGCAGTGCAGATGGCACTTGATTCACCATAACACCTGGACACATTGCTCTGACATACAGGATCAAAACAGGAGCTACTATATTAATCCACACAAAAGCCCACTTCTTGGAGCTGAGCCGCTCTTGCCTCGGGGACCCTGGGAACCAACATCTTCATCTGAAACGATTATTGCATGTGACACAGACTATGGGGCCAGCTAGCAGCCTCTATGTAAACCTAAATAAAAAGGATGATATTAACCTTTATGCTTTGGGAAAATGGGCAATAAGTTTCCGCTGGGTCGCGTGCGTACAATTACTTATTTTTGTAGCCTGATCATAGTGTTTGCTTATAAAAAGGGCTATTGAAAAAAACAGCAGCTATGTTCTCTTGTCTTCCAGTAGGAACATGCTTTGTTTTAATGTTGGAGCATACCTGGATGGATCCAGTTAGCATGTGGGCACTTACAAATGTCCCTTTAGTAACCCTGCTTTGGGCTAGAGCTGTATCATGTTTTCTGTCCTCAGGTGTTCCTTGTGCTTGGAAGGTGACCTTGCTACACTGCGCAAAATGTATGATTTAAAACAAGTGAGAGCGTGTGATAAATTCTGATAAGCATTGAAAATATCTGCTTGAGTATTTTCAAAAGGTTCTTTCATTGTTTTGATGGTGATTGGAGATCAGGACAGTTTAGATAATATTTCCCCCATCCTGCCTCACAGCTGATGGCCACACAGTAAAGACCAGAACCTCAGCTGGCATTTAATGGTTGTTGAATCACCTACATTCTGTCTGATTGGAAGATGGTCTCTGCCCCAGAATTATTTCAGTCATGGATAGTTTGGACATCAGCTGGACATGCATGTCACTCTAAATGGCTTCAAACGGTCTGTGGTTTACTTTCATAAATATGTGCTTTCTCATATTTGGAATGGTTTAAAAACATTTCCTGTGGCATAAGATGTGCTGATTACAGATTTGACAGTCATAAGGTATGTATTCAAAAAAGTCATTAGGCTAGGCAGGTTCAAATGCTGGAATCTCTTATTCTGCCTCTAGATGTAACCAATACCTAAATGGAACATAGCTTAGACAAAAGCCATGGCACCACACAAACATAACAAAATCAGCATGTCTCCTAATAAGGTTAATCTTGCTAGAAATGTCCTGGGCATTGTTACAGGAGTAGGGTATCTGAAGGACTGCCAACATTGCCTCATGATGCCTGAACTACCTGGGAAACGGTAATATAGCCTTCTTTATAATGAATCATAGAATCTCTATCATCTACACTCATCTCTGCTTTTTATTTTTTAAATGAACAAGGCTGCCACACTTAATTTTTAATCCAGTAGGGTTTTTAATAGCCCAGCATTCCTGGTCATATAATATATACGAATAGTCATACTTTATAGGAATTTGTGGTATGCTTTAAATTAGGAGTAATAAGGAGCAGCCTTGATGAGAATATTGTCTCTCAACTGTCACACTTTGGAAGCTCCTGGTTGTAGCTTCACCATACAGCTGCACGGTGCTGCAGCTCTATGGACCATAACTCTTTTCAGTGTTTCTGTCAGCTTCCTTTGGCACAGTCGATGCTACCTTCAGGTGAACAGGATGGCAGACTATCATCTTAAAATATTACTCATATTGGTTTTACTATAAACTCTGGAAAAAAAAAAAAACACTATCTTTCGTGGTTCAACATGTGTATGAATTTCTATCTTCCAAAGTAGCACCTCAAAACTATTTTTAGTAAAAGTTGTTTTGTTGTCATGATTGCTATACAGTGATGACAAAGTAGGTGGACACAAAAATGCAACAAAAGATAAAATATTCAGGAATCAGAGCACAACAGATTATTGTCCCTGCTGCAACTTTCATCTGCAGTTGTTGTGAACTTTGAAGTCTTAGTATCATTTATTATAGTTTTTCAATAAAATACAATGTGAAAACACAAAACATCATTCAGAAAATGAGTTTATTAAACCTATTGCTATATTCATTCTTCCGTATTATTATTAGCTTCGTATGTGACCTATACAAAAGTTATACATTTCAATTAGGGCCTGGGTGGCCATAGGGAAGTTTGTCAGGATTCCAAAATGGCGGGCTGTCTGTTTTGGGTGGATCTGTTGGTGTTTGAGTTTTGTTTTTACTTTTTGTTTTTCTTCTACCCCATAAAACGCCACTGCATAGGCATGTTACTGCTCTCACATCCACAGGTGGTACAGTACATAAAAGCAGGGGAACATGCAAACAGGCCTCTCCCAATTCTAAAAACACAAAAGAAACATGAGCTGGTTTAATTAGAAATACACTAAGAAGAAAAGATGAGCGATTGGTGGAGCAGAGAAAGTTTGGGCATAAAAAAAGTCTTAATTCTTTCAAGCAGAGATTAAGAAGTTAAACACATTTTTAATGCCAAAGGGAAGAAATGGGAGCATTTTTTTAATCTAATCTTTTATTTTATCTTCCCTAAAAATCTAATAATTCACCTGTCTGCTCTACATGTGCAGTAAACAGTAGTTTACTAAATGTGTTTGGACAATAGCTTTGTGTGACCAAGTATACAGATTGTTCTTGTCAATATTACAGGACTAAGTGTTCAAAGTATCATGGACTATGTGAGTGAGGAGTGTTAGTGAGTGGGTGGTTATGCCCTGTGTGGGATTTGTTGGTGACAATGCACCAGCACATCACTATGATACATTACCAACATGGAGGCAATGCTATTGAAGTAGACAGAGAAAAAAATTTTTGTTTTAAGTTACAAGGCCTTACCTTACCTTAGGTGGGAAATGGTCATATTGTGTTTTGCAGCATTCAGAACAGATCTTCGTGTTTTGCTGTTTACCATTTTTATTTTGCATAGCAAGGTAAATAAAAGCTTAGTTATTTTCTTTCCAGTCATTTAAAAAAAAAACCAAATGCATGCAAATTGCTCATAACTTTGCTAACCAACCTTAAGAAACCCCCATCTGTTGACTTGGTTCCTCTTTTTGTTTTGCAGAATAAATTAATCTGTTTCTGTATGTAAAATCCAAAGTTTTAAACTTTTTCTTAAACAAAAAGCCCTCTTGTATTGAATATGTGGAAGCAATGGGTTTAAAGAGCTAAAGGAACGTTAGAGTTCACCCCAATCCTGTTAGAAGTTTTCTACTTGATCACTAATTCATATTTCATATTGTCATATCATCAAAGGCTTCCATCCACTGGGAAGTGAGGTTATTCAGTTATGACAGATTAAACCACACTAAGCTTTTGATTGACACTTTAAACCTAAAGAAAGAGCTCATTCTCTTCACTAAGTTGTTCATAATGCTTAACAGAAGCTCGCTGGTGTTGCAGGGAAGCGCGGGGGGGCTTCCTGTGCAGTGCTCAGTCACATTAACAGCAGAGCAGGACTTGAAATGTGTGAACACACATTTGAAGAACTTCAAAATGATTTAGCGCAAGATACCACAGAAACATCTCGTTCTGAGTTTTTCGGTCACCTTGTGGTGGTTAAAGTGACCGAGACGGACTAGTTTCAAGTTAAAGGAGTTGCTTTAATTGATTGATACCACAGAGAAGATAGTGAAAAATAATAGTGCACAAACCCTTGATGTTTGATTTCTAAACTGTAATGCAACACTGAAGGTGTTGCAAATGTTTTTTTTTTGTTTGTTTTTATTTTTTGTTAGTCTTATGATGGAAAAAAAAAAATGGTCTGGTGTTCTTGCCAAGTACGTTCTTCACAAGAAAAACAGGAAGTATGAACTCGAGAACAGGAGCATACAGAACAGATCTTTGTCAATTGAAAAAGACGTTGCATTTCATTAATAGTCTCCAGCTAATAAATTAGGGGGAATAATTATTAACACAGTCAGATAAAAAAAAAAAAAAATCCAAATAAATGAAACAAACTTCACACGCGACTATGCCGAGAAAGGGTTGCTGCAGACGGGCTAACGTTAGCCAGGGCTGCTGCAGACGGGCTAACGTTAGCCCTGGCTGCTGTTAGCCACGGAGCTCCACTAGTTGCCGCAGTCCTCTCAACATCGAAAATCTTTTTAAAGTATGCATTAAATCAGTAAATATATTGAAGCTTAAACTGTAATGATCTGGCCTCAAACTATCTGAACACGCACTTTTGTAGAACAACAGCAGAAAAGTGAACTTTATACTCTGAGCTCTGCGAGTGCTTCTCTGGGACCCAGTTGCTGCCGCAGTGCATGCTGGGATAGTGTTACTCTGAAGAACGCAAGAGTCTGTTCTGATGCTTGCTGGGTAAAGAGCGAGGGACGAGAACAAGATCCAGGGGTTTTGTCATCTCTTGGTCTTGTGTTATTGTCAATTAGGGCTGCAGCTCAGGCTGATGATGTTTTAGGAGCATGCAAGAATGCACAGTACATATATTGAGAAACGGCCTAGAATGAGGAAATGTGAAACAAAGCTATGGCCTTACACCTTAGGGTGCTCTCAAGTGGGATTTATTTATTTTTAAAGTTTGCTCTACTTTCCTGTTGGGGCTGTAGCACCTTATCTGCCTTTGCCAATCCTCAGTTTCCATTTCTATTAAACTTTGAGAAGTGTTATTACCGTTATTACAAAAGCACAGTTATTACGAAAGCACAAAGGTTAACCACAAAATCAGAGAAAGAGGAAAAAATGATTTGCTCCATATGAAACCACTGTAAAAGCTAAATAAACGTTATTTTTTTAGGTTAAACGTGCTTGAATAAATAGCCACATATTATGATACATTCATCTAATAGATCTAAAACAAAGGCAGTGATACTTCAGGACCAGGATTGAGAACCTCTGATCTAGAATACTTAAAGTAATGCTTCAAACCCCTGGCTTAATCTCAGCATCTGTGGAAAGTAACATTCATTTCTAAGACTGTCTCCGTAATAACAAACTAGATCTAATGTTCACATCAGCATCTATCTCATTAGTAGGCTTATTTTCTATTGTCTAAGTGAGGGATTAGCCGTTTAAAAAAAATTGACTCTTTGTAACTTCAGCACAGCCACCTTGGCACTAAGGCAACACTTTTAGGTCAAAATAGTTTTACAGAACCGGTTGTGTGTTTAAGCTGAGTTTTGTTTTGGTAATCTGTCACATTTGAGGTTTTCTTATACTGACAGTACTAACTCATTTCTGTGAGACACACTCACCCTATAGCCCTAGAAGGTGCTACACTTCTGTCATCCACATCTTTAGGTGTTTGTGCTTTGCCTGCCTCAGAAAAGACAGAAAGGTATTATCTGAAGGACTGCATTATTGGTTGTCTGGTATAAGGAGTCTGAAACATGAGAAAGAGGAGTTTTTACCAAGATGTTTGTAAATTAAAAAAATATTTGGTTTGTCTAGACATTTTTTTTCCCGCTGTTGTGTCAGAAAACTGGGACTGTACTTGATGATTATTTGTAAACTGATTAATCTGCTTACGATTAATTTGATTGATAGTCAACAAGCAGGAAGTTCTTAATAGGAATTTTTTTATAATATTTAAATCGGGTAAAGCTTAAACTCATTTCACAAAAGAAGTTGTGGGTAGAGCAGACATATTTTCTTTTTCATGTTATGGTTTATGCCGTCTGTCTGTCTAGGCAATAATTGCATTTGAGATTTAACAAAACACAATTTTCAAATCACAGAGGCAATCAATATAGGGGACATTACTTTTAAAGAGTAAAGCAAAGAATTTCTCCCTCCGGCACGTTTAGGTGGTGGTAATACGCTTTGTGTGTTCACCGCCGCACAGAAGGGAAGAGGTGCAGCCCAGATATCGGTCCCTGCCTTCTTTAGCCACTTTGGACAGCCTCTGTCAGTCTCATTCTCTGCATCCCTCACATGGATATAGTATATTTCCCAGTTTATCTGCATTCAGCACACTGACTGAATATGAAAACACATAAAACATCATCCACTCACTTAACAAGCACTTAACAAATCAATAGGAACTTATACACAGGAAGAAGGTATCTCTTAGGCTGCTAACTAGAGTTTTCTGTCACAGAAACTTTATGAACCATTGAATTAGAAGAAAGTGTATTGAGTAAGAACCACAATGCACTAAGATGCTTTTAAGTTGGCAGACCTTAATACAGCCTATGAAAAGTCCTTAGTCATCTTATTCCAGTTCTTATAAAGTAATTACAACTATCATTAAGATGATTGCTCAATTATTCACCACATGATTTAATTTAATACTTCATCTTAAGACTTTTAGATGCTGTAAACACTGTATATCTGTAACCACATCTGAGGCAAGCAGACTTTACCTCCTTTTTTCTGTAAACATCTCTACACATATCCAGGAGTCTCAGTTCTGGATCTGATTTTTATTTTTTTTTTAAAGCAACTTGAAGTCCATCTTTCTAAGCACAGTTCAAGTCGGATGCAAAACAATGACCCACCCATATTTCTCCTTTATATCAGCAGTTTCTATGTCTCTTGAACAACCAGTTCAATCAATTCTTTTGAGGTAGTAAAATATCCATCTTTTTAATCCTCTTTCTAGAAATCACGGTCAATCAATGGTCTAGGGCTTCCTTTGAAAACACAACAACTGCAGAAATTGGCTGGTAGTTCTCAGGTTCAGGCTTTTTCATAATTGTGCAAACTGGTAAGAACATCGTTGTGTCAGCTGTCGCCATAATTAGTGCTGTTCCAAAAGCAGGCTGGATGAATAAAGGATTTTTCTATTCCATCTAAGAGGGTGAGAAGAGTTGGAAGGATGATGGCTGTTCCCTTAGCACAGGATCCTCCAGCGGTTCGTTTGTCACATAGGAGCTACACCATTGCCCACAATCCCTTGCATGACAGGATGTATTGCACAACTCACCTCATGTAGTTTAACAAAAACTCTGTGACATGTACTCTGTGTGAAACATACTACGACTTTCACTGAGGCAGACAGCGTTGTGATTTTACTGCTAACAACTTTTCAACCAGAGCGCGTTGGATATGTTAGCATGTGTATTTGATTCGTTATGAGTGAAAGCCAAAAGTTCCCACTCTCTGTTCTCCTCATTTTGTGTATTTTATTCTTTTAATTTCTCTCAAAAACACCTTCCACTGGCAGTTAAAGATAACTATGATTATGGAGATTATGCTTGAAATAATCTCATTATTCAAGCATTAAATTGTGAAATTGTCTTTATTTTTCCCCCTTTTATTTCAGGGGTTCAAAATATAAAGCACTTTGAGCTGTAATCTTACTTTTATGAAATTTCTGCTTAAAATCATCATTAAGGAATCTTAAGCTGAATGCATTTTTATTTTAAGCCTGCAAGAAGCATTTGAGGTGCTTCGCAAGCAGGCGATGCTTGAGTTTGAAAATCTGGACTTTGGACTTTCAGAGAGAGGCTCTGCTACGTGTTTGTGTCCTGGTAGGATATGTCAGCACCGTTGCGTGTCAGAAGATCATGAAACACATCTGCCGTAATGTACAAAAAACATCTAAGATGAAGCAGCAGACTCCTTTTCTGCTGAAAGCATGTTCAGGGCAAACACCACATTAGATGGAGATGCCCAATGTTCTTTATTGTGACGCAGTTCCCTGCAAAATCCAGGTTTGCTATGCTAACCAGGACCTGGCATACAGCATGCATGGAATTTAAGAGAAGCAAATAATGAATATGCCCTCCAGGGGTTGACTTTAAGGATTTTTACCACTTGCCCTTTGGGCAAGTGACTTTCACATTTAATTTGCCCAGAAA
>NW_015150639.1:568392-581987 GCF_000732505.1 Cyprinodon variegatus | reverse complement strand
AAATGGCGCTAGCTGGGTCGTTTTCAGCTAATGTCGGTGTTTTAAAGTAATTTTGAGTCATTTTTTTTGCGATCACTGCACTTGCCGGGCGGGCAAATGCAATGAAATTTGTACTCTCCCGACAATAAAAAGTACTCGCCCCGGGCGATCAGGCAATGGTTAACATCGAGCCCTGCCCTCACTAATTATGTACGCATATTATTCTTTAAAGAAAACAGACAGACAAATTTGCTGTTGAACACACTGATTTTGTAAAGATTGCTCACCATTGGCTTCGCAGTGTAACCTGCCCTATCTTGGTATCTCTGCTCACTGAAGGCTTGAGCTGGCGTCTGTAGCTTAAGTCAGCACTAACTGATAGGGACATGTCCTTCATCGTTGCCCTTTAAGTTCCGCCTTCCGTTCACGTTCTTTGCACTCAAAAGTTTAAGTTTAATCAAAAGAGGAATTGTCAAAGTCAAAACGATATTTGCAACCAAAGAGTTCTGGGATGTGCATTTAAAACTGTTTTGCAAATAACTTTTTTTTTTTCCACTTTGTGCAAAAACATGAGATTATATCAAAACCTGATTTTGCAAACAAAATTCCACATTAGTTTGATTGCAGTTCAAAACCGTTTTTTTTACTTGATTTGAAGTTAATTTATGTTTTGTTTGAGTGACAAAAAGACAAAACTCCCTCCAAAGAAATGCTAGAAGCTCTGTCTGACTATCCATGCAGATTCTAACACTACAGTCTGTAGTAATAAAACGCTGTTTGTTACTCAGAGTTCAGAGAAACTACAGGGCAGCATCAGATAAAAACATTCCTGTAAATGCATTTTCAACTTTTTGATTGTTAGATCTGTTCTCTAGGATGCAGCAGATGACCAAAGATGTAGAGTAAAATGGTTTCAAATTTCTGCTGCAGTGTGTCTCTTTGTTCTCCTTTTTCACTGCAGCATGTTCTCTTCTTGCAGCGCTAACAAACACTTCTTTTCAACAGACCAAAGTTGTCATGTGTCATCCTTAGCAAATTCATGAAAGCAGCCTGCAAACCTAATTCATTATCATTTCAGTTGCACCTTCTGCTTTACCCATAAACATCAGGGATTTGCTCCAAATTAGCTGATCGGCTTAAGGATGAAGAGACTGACTTTCAAAATGTTGATTCAACCACATTATGTCTGCAATATACGAAATCTAAAGAACATAGATTCAGTTAATAAAATAAACTGTCACTAGATATTTATAAGTTCATCAAAAATCTTCAGTTTTGATTTAAAAAAAACTTACACTTTTTGACACAACAGTAAATTTTACATCTACCCCATTGGACTCTGGTCAAGCAAGCTTTCAAACAAATAAAAAAAACACAGAAACCTTAAAGAGAAACATCTATAAACCTCTGCTTTGTGTGAAGGAAAATCAAAATAAAAACACCTTTGCTATATTAGTTTAGAAAATCCCCAATTTTGATTTATGGCAAAATCATTCAGCCCTAATTTAATTGGCTGATTCACCATTTGTGACTGAAAGCCATGTGCAGCTAATTAAGTGGCCCAGGAGTGCACAAATCCTTCTACATTATCACCAAAACAGCAGTGGCCCTTCTTTTATAGTTTGGGATACTCCATGGATCATTTATCTTTTTTAAAGACTGATGAAACAATAATGATAATAAAGATTCACACTGGTGATTTCTATGATTAGAAAATCCAAAAACTGAATAAATTTGGCAAAAGCAAAAGAAAAACACCATCCACAAATAGAATCTAAAAGTAGCTTTCATATAATTAGGATCCTAAGGATTATATCTGCAGTTTCTAAACCCCACATTTAGAGTTGAACCCTAATCTTTGTGGGTCCAGTCTCTGCAGCTTATGATGAGCGTGGCTTAAAGTTTGACAATGAGATGATGCAGACGTCTGTGTGTACAACTGCAGCAGCTGTCAGCGAGTTTAATGACTCCTGACAGCACAGCTCTCAGTTGTGCTTTTAATGTCTTTTAACCAAGGGGGTGGAGGGATTTGTATTAGAAGTTTGTTTTATAAATAGGTTATTTATGCAAATTGCTGTTATTTTTCCCGCACTCAGTTGGCAGCCAGTGACCTGGATGGCTTCTGTAATCAAAGACCTCCACAGCTTAATGGGGAGGAGGCCATTTCAGAAATCACAAACTGTCTGTCTGATGAGAGAGGAAGAAAAAAACCCTGATGCCCTTGCGTGGCTTTCCATCTTTACACGGGTTTGACTTTCATCCTTTGGATGTCACTTTAGATGATAAGGGGATTCCATTTGAATCATTTTTGCAGCCTCACAGAAAACCAGTTAAGGTTAGCCTCTCTCTCTCTCCCTCTTTCTCTTTCTGACTGACTGATCTCTCATGTAGGATATCCCCGGCAGTTGTCTTCTGTTAGCCCGTCTTCCTTTTCCTCAGCCATCTGCTCGGATCTGTGTGTGTTTTCTGCAGCTGCCAACCTACTACACAACATTGCGCTCTGCTTATCATGCCAGTGTTGCCTGCCTGCCTTGCTCACGTAAGCCCTGTCTCAGGAGGGAATTCACTCAGGCAGAGTGTAGGTGGATTTGTAGATGCAAAGCACGGAGAGCAACCTTTTGTGACTCGATTTTACATTTTCTATAGAAAGTGTAAAAGATGAGCTTAAGTGAAGTTATGAAGATAAAGGTCCATCATGACCAGCACCATCTGCTCTTTTCCACTCAGACCATCAGTCTAACTATTTTTGTTTTATCATGTGGGAGATTTTGAATTTTGTTTCCTCGAACATGCACAAGACTGAGTTTCTGTGGGATGCTAAGTGCAATATGGGCTACAAACAATCTCCATGCACAACTTGGTCCATGGAACCCAGTTTCTTGAGAGAGGCTGGGCTCTCTTCTTCATTGGAATGGCAGAGGAGGAAAAATCAGATTGCCCCCAGCTAAGCTGTTTAATGTTGGGGCTCAACCAGTTTGATGATCAGATAGCGTTTCAGCTCTTTCAGGAATGTGCTTTTTGGTTGTTTTCTCAGCCTTTGGGCTCAGTAGAGGCACAGAATACCAGGTCCTCTCCTGGCAGATGCGCAGGACAACGTCCCTCTTTGGGACTCCATACTGTTAAATAATTTTTTCCCCTTTAGTTTCAGAATGAAAATGAAAAATAATATTACTCCACCCCCTCCCTAACCCAGCCCCCCCGAGAGGTGACCTTAATTTAAAGGGCAATGGCATTCAAACTGTGACACCTGCTTGTAAAACAATCGCTTTTCAACAAACAATGAAAATATAACGCACTGAAAGGTTGCAGCTAGTTGAATCACACAGTGAGCTAGTTTATTAGTTATGAGCTAACATCTGAGTTCATTTGTGGAAAAAACGAAACCCTCACAAACAAAAAAAAAAAATCCAATAATCAATCACATTGATTAATCACCTAGCCCTACTTTGTTGCGGAGTGTCTTGAAAACAATTTATGACTTTTTTACTATGATCAACTGTTGACCTGTCCAGCAACTATTCCACCTGTTGCCCAAAAGTTGCTTTAATATGTTGTAGCCCGACAGGAAAAAGCCAGTATAGAACATGGATGAATGCAATTTTGAAATAATAAACAATGATGCATAAGATAGCACTCACATTGTGATCAGACTAATTTCTGTATTATAGTTTTCTGATCTTGTTTATATACTTTGGTTTTTGTTTTGCTAATCGATGGATCCCTTTTATTAAGAAATAAAGCTGGAAATCTGTGTTTTGGTTAAATGTTCAGCAGAAATATTTTTTTCCTGCATGCTGTGTTGACTAAATTTGGTAATAACGTGTCCTCAGACTCTTTAGTGTTTCACTCCTCTGTTCCTTGCTTTAGAATAGACACAATGCCCCAGGAAATAGGGCATCTGCTTGACAATATTAGACCATTTTGTTCTTTCTTCTTGCTTGGGCTGCACTTTTAATTTGCAAAGTGCAGCTTTGCCCATTAGTACAGTAAATTTGAGCCCTCTAACTTGAGCCAGGATGTCTCTGTAGTGTACCGCATTGCTGCAGTCAGCAGCAGCATCCTTTCCAACCGCAGCTCACTACAGGGATCTCTGTTAAATTGCTGCATTGCTCTCACAGAGTAGAAGCTTCTGTGCTTTTATATTGTTTTGAGGATTATTAGACAGCTTAAATAGTGGTTATTTATCTACTTTTAGTATTCAATGTGGGCAAAACCTGCACAAGAGCCCATAGACATGGTTCAGTTTTCCTGCCTCATGCACTTCAGTCTTTGGACTGGTCAGCTTTCACTTTATTAGCTACTGATTCTTTTTTTGTGTGTGTTTTTCATTAGTAAGTACACTTTCAGCAGTTAGAAGAGCTTTAGCTAAAACATTTAGAAAAACATAATGCCATTGGAAATAAGAAAAAAAATGTAGATAATAATTCACAGAAGTTCTATTTTTACCTTTGATGTGTGGTTTATCTTTCAATTTCCAAAAGATTTTGTGTTTCGGCACATAACTGTAGTGTTAATACCATAGGGGTGAACAGATGTTTGATGAGAACTGTGTGGGATTTCTATTCTGCAAAGTAAAGTTTGTCTATCTAGCTGTTGTCTTCTGGTGAAATAAATACCAGCAGCTATAAATGGCAGTGTTTGATTTAAGCTTTACAGCATTGGTCTGTTTTCAGCACTATTAAAAAAAAGGAACAGTTCTCACTCAGTTCCACTGTGTTGTCGCTTTAGATGCACTGAAATTTAGTTTGTGGTGCTAGTTGATAAGTTATGGGTTAAAGGAAGCCCAATCTATTGCATTGGCTCCCTGACTTTGCAGCATGATGGCAACAACCTTTAAAACAAAGAATACCTCCCAGTGTTCATAATCAAAGGACTTTGTACATATCCATAGAGTAGGACTGTCTCGATCCGATATTGATATCTGAAATCGATCTAATATTTTCCCCCCAAAAAAGAACAATATATTGACCTGCATCTAAAATCTCAGATTTTAGCCGGGTGATAGATTCTCTGCTTCTGTTTAAAGTTTATATAACACCCTGGTTAAAAATAAATGGGTAATTTTGTTCTCATACCTATTGTTGTTGACTGTTCTTTTCTGTTGGAGTGATATCACACGATCAAACCTTTTCAAACATGTCATTCCCAAATAAGGAATGAAAGAGTCTATGATTCGTGCTGATATTATATTTGGTCAAAAGCTCATCATATCATTACTTTAGCTCAATATATAAACAACTTATTGAGGTTGTTTGAAGTGGCTGTGATTTTAAATTCTATTAGCTGCTGGAAGAAAGGATCTGTAATGACGCATTCTAGGGCACCTTGGGTGCAGCAGTCTATCACTGAAGGAGCTTCCAGTTCTGCTACAGCTTCATGCATGGGAATGGGAGATATTGTCCAACAGTTATATAAATCTTGTTTAGAGATATGGGGTTATAAGATATGTTATAATATAAGCCTTTTAAAATCAGTAGATGTACACAATTATTAATTTTTGTATTTTTTTACCCGTTTGCAACAAGGTACAGAGGAAAAAAGCCCATATAATACATAGAAACACACCCTTACTGTTGGAAGCAAGCTTTAAAAGTTTTATTTAAGATTTGTATTTACTGGACAAGTACTGGCTGGTATCAGATAATCATACTAGCTGATGTAAGAAACTACGATTTCAGGGTTTTCCAATATTAAGCAACAAAATATGACATAAGCTAATTCCATCTATTTAATACGGAACAAGAAATTACTCATAATTTGGGAAAATAACCTTAAATTAAGAACTGCAGATGAAACTTTTTCCTGTAGCAATAAATCTAACCTGTATCAAACAAAACAAATGATGAGCATTTAAGCAAAAACTTCTAAGTTTTTTTGAGTACCAACACTGTCTGACAATATACACGTCATTTTAGTGTGAATTCTGTGGAATAACAGGATTGTCTTTGACAAAACCCCCCATACTGCTCAGCTGTTTGAACTGCAGTCTTTGACAGAATGAAATACAGATGTTTGTGATCTTCATTGGCTTTCTTATGGATAAAGGTTTATATAGTAATTCATAAATCTCAGAGGATCCCCAGGGATTTTGCTTTGCTGTGTTGTAAATCTGCTCCCATACCTTTTACCCATCAGGGTCATGCCATCATTATCATATGATAGCAGCTATGACCTGTGATCCATTGGACCATGATTGAAATGAGTGGGAAGGGAGTGATAAATGTGTCCTTGGGAACATGTGACACACAATCCCGGTCTGGGAAATTGATGTGAGGAAAAAGTCACCTTCGCGTATCATTCCAATCTTATCTTTCATGACTTGCTGCCAGCGGGGAAGTACGGTACGATGATGTCCTAAGCACACAGCTTTGTGAGGTATTGGTTTTATTTTACTGATTGCCATAAAATGAACTGAAACATCCAGTTCTACACTCCTCCCTCAGCACCTGTGGTATTTACTGGAAAAATGAGGTTTCTCTGAAAATGTCTTTAATTGCATATGAGCATATGTAGCTCCCCAACCAGCCAAAGCCCAGCTCCTTTTTAGAGGCCATGCTACAGCAAGGGCTTGTTTCCTGGGCAGACATTTTGAATTATTCATAGAATAGGACTATGAATATGTGGTTTGGTTGTGCTTTACTGTAGTGAGCACACACACAGGGACAGCACTTAGATGCCATTGTTGATAAAGTAAGAACTCAAGCCTGACTTGTGATGTGATGTTGAGGTCTGTCTCCACCTTTCCTTCTGCCAATACTGCCTTTTTCTTTTCTGATATGATTTTGTCTCTGTTATGTCCTTTTCTACAATTTATTACATTTTGTCCATCAGCTGGAAAAAAACCTAAGAGATTGAATTGGCCTGATGTTTTAGTCATTCAGCTCATGTCTGTAGATTTGCAGTGACAGAATGACTCCATCTAGTGGTGCAGGCGTGCAGCATTACTGCAGTTTTCTAAGGTGCAAGCTGTAATTGTACAGTTTGGTTTATACTTGAATGTTTTGTAGTACTTTCCAAATAAGAAATAAAACCTAATATAAGAAATACATTTTTCACTTGCTTTTCTGCTTACATTTTAGCCTCCCGCACATGTGATCCTTACTACAACCTAAATTGAGTTCTGATCAAATGGTTTACTGCCATATCAAATTAAAGTGGGGTTAATTTCCTCCATGTGTTTACCAAATGTCTCTATGATGTGAGTACTTGGATACATTTACTGATGTGTTTCAGTTAATAAAATGTTAAAGTTAATGCAATTCCAAGCTGTAGAGGTTTTGCTGATAAGAAAGTTTAATAGGCTTTGTTGATTCTTTATTACACAATAAGTACTGTATTAAATCAGCTGGGGAGTGGAAACATTACACGACTTTCACCATCATGATAGATGAAGACAAGACTGAGTCCACACAGACTGGGGTTCACATCCTTAACGACAGGACCGTTAAGAGACTACCGTACAAGATTTTTCAGACCAACTAATGCTGTATTTTAGTCAGGGCTGTTTTGTGCTTGTATTTATATTGTTTTATTACAGATAAAGTGTTTAGAACCTGGCTTACAGGAGAGGGTGTTTACCAATCTTTTTTACTGGCTGTCGGCAAAAGCCGTTGGTAGTTTGTTCAGTCATTAGTTCACCATACCCAGCTGTGTCCACATGCAGTGCTAATTTTTCAAACTTGTTTATCTGTTTGGTGCCCTTTAAACACTTGGACAATCTTGTCTTCATCCAAACTCTTAGTATCACATTTTTTGCCAACCCCTGGTAGACTGACGGATGCAAACTTCCCCAACTGTTAATTTGGGATGAAATTCAGGGAGGCAACCGTGTTGTGTGTCTCTAGCTACAGAGAACAGTATCGCCATTGAATACTTAATCGTCTTCGGGAAAATTGTTGCAATTAAGATGACATACCATAAAGACGACATTTCAGTCCATCGTAGGGCAATACAGAGAGACGAAACTACACCTTAGGACAATTTAAAAACGCCAGCTAATCTAACGGTCATGTTTTTGGACTGTAGGAGGAAGCCAGAGTACCCAGTGTGAACCCACTCATGCGTGGGTAGAACATGCCTGGGAATCGAACTCAGGACCTTATGCTGCAAGACAACAGTGCTACCATGCAGCTCATGTAACCCTTTTGATCCAATATATCCTTTATTGACCCATAAACAGACTAGATTTCAGTTTTCTGTCTAGTTTGCAAAAGGCTTGTCATCAGAAGCTCATTCAGTGCCTTTTCTTTGAGGTTACTAAATGAAAGGGCCTTAGTGCTGAAAGAAATCTATCATAATTGTCAAAGTAATTTGGTTACATGCAAATAGAAATGAGCAATGGAGACTTTACTGTTTTAGCAACAAGTTTGAATATTATCATTGATAGCAGCTGATACATTTTTTCATTGGAGAGCTTGTATCTTGCTTTAAAAAATACAGATGTTTTCTGTGAAGATAAAAAGAAATTACATGGATGGTTATATATATCTTTAATAGACGGTGATATAAAAAAAGATAAGTGGTGGAAGATGCCTGTGACTGAGTTTTCCTGATGGTTTAAAAGCTGTTTTTGTTGCAGGTGTGAAAATGGATTATCATTATTTAACCTTTTGAAAGCACTAACTCAAATGTGTTCCTCAATTTGTTTACAGGGACCCTGATCAGTGATCGACAGCACCCTGTGGTCTCCGTCAAAAAGCACCTTCCCCGGTAGGCTGGCCTCACCCCCTCCCACCTGCCTCCATGTATCCTGAATCGACCACAGACTCCCCCGCCCGGCTCTCCCTCCGACAGACAGGCTCACCTGGCATGATTTACAGGTGAGCGGATGGCTGATTGCTGCAAAAAGCAGATCTGTTGGTTAGCTCTAGTGCGCTACTAAAGAAGGACGTTTTTCCAATGAGGGCTATAACAATTAAAACAATGTAAAAGTACTCTTCCCCATACAGAGCAAAGAGCATGCTAACAGTTTGACAGCTGCAGCAAATGTTTGAGGAATCAACAAAAAGTGGTGTATAATTTTGAAGTAGAAAGGAAATTTGATTAATTACAGAGTATGATGAAATAACAAACCTGTACTTTGAAATCCAACCTTAATTGCCTCTTTTTTGTGCACAAGCCAAAAATGTTGCTTCAATTTGTATTGCTCACGTCATAAGCAACTCTACAAACAACCACAATATGTTTGTAGCTCAACTAAAGAAGATAAGGACAAGATCATTAAGTACAGACATGTTCTACAAGTACATACAATTGTTCTAGTATCTGGCTGGTCTTGCTGGAAGGAGTTCATTGAGTTCAGCACAGAGACAGACCAGGAAGAGAAACTTTGTGGCGGTTCGATCTTGCGAAGACCATCACTAATGTCTGGGATAAGCTAAGATGTTTCATCTTCTTAATAGGAAGGCAGTTATTTTTAAGGGTATACAAATGTACACTGCATTTTTTTTAGATTTCTACCTTGAAGAGAAAAATGATGAATTAGTTTGTTCCCAGTTCATGATAGCAGACTGTTTTGTTTGTTTTCACAAACAAAATCTCCAAAACACATTGAAGTAAATGTAATAAAATAAAAGAGTAAATAAATAAAACAGTTTTTGAAACTTTTTTTTTGGTGACAATAGTCACATTTAGGAATGTAACTTGCCCTGCATTTTGTTAAATTACCACCATGGGGTGCTAGAGATGCATTTCAATCAAATGAAAACTTCACATGGTCAATTTGAATTTGATAGGGTTGAATAAGAGAAAAAAAAAATAATTCAGCTCTCTGGCTGTGATTTTCATGAAAGGTGTGCTGTGAGACATAAGCTGTGTCTGAACGTCCGCATTAATCACTACATAGGGCACTATATAATGGTTAACCCATTTTAAATAAGTGTCCAAACGTCTAGTGGATGAAAAAGTAGTGAGCTCAAATTTCACACAATGCACCTTGAAAAGTAGTGATTATCCATGGTCACTAAATGAGCAGATATATCCAGGAATGCTTTAAAAAGGTCTCCTCGCAAGGTCATGGGATTTGTTGTGGCAGTGACAAATAAAGATTATACTGGCACGGTGTGGGTAGGTGGAATTGCGTGTGCAAGGTGGTCCAAAAAGTAGTGATCTCCTGTTTCAATGGTCAGTTAACTGAGTTCACTATAAAGTCCACTATATAGTCCCTTCTCTATATAGTCATTGAGGGATTTAGGGGTTAAGGCGGATGTTCGAACACAGCCTTAATTTGAGGATTTGAGTCAGCTGCAGCGTGTTTGTTTTTTTATATATATATATATATATATATATATAAAAAGGAAATAGCTTATTGATGTTTCCTTACAACTTTTTTTTTGTCTTGTAGTCATTCAAAATCTCCCCACTTTCCTTGATGGGCCCTTGGCTGGTGCCCTACAATTCCTTTTTACGCATCAATCTTTGTACTAAAATATTCTTTCTGTCATGATTTGTGGACATTAAGATCTAAAGAGAAGCGTCATCTCCTGGTCAGACCCTGTAATTCAGTGAAAGTGTAGAGTCAGAGTAAAAAAAAAATGCACGAGGTTGTCACCCGTGTGGCTGGAAGTTGAAGGGGATTTTGCTGGGAGTTGCAGGGAAGTGGGCTGCCATTCAGCTGGCGTTTGACTGGGAATGGCCATTTTGAATGGCTGCTACTTTATGATCCCCAAACTCTTGCTTTTTGATTAAAAAGTTTTGCAGTAATTTACAGAGTATAAAATCTATGCAAAAAAGCACAGAGAATATATGTAAAAGTGAAAATATTGCACTGATACATTTTGTATAGCAGACAAAGAAGGGTAATTTCCTTTAATTTAAGGTAACTTAACTCAGTAAATGTAAGCATTTTCAGTAAGTAAAGACAGTTAATGGTCGCCTACCAGAAGTGCAGTCTCTCTTTATCCCTTTTAGGTTGATACTGTCAATAATGCTGGCAGGGGTTTAATTTTAGAAAAGCTACCAGAGTCTGCATTTATTCCAAATTTGTTTAGCTAACTTTAAGTGTATAGATGAGGATGTTCTTTTTTCGGGTGGATCATCAAATTAAGTGGTCCTCCTTATTTTCATGTATTCTGTTGATATATTTATGTAAGGCTGTCCTACATGCTCGCCAGCATTTTAACTTACTAGTGGTGAGTCTGACGTAGTGGAAAAATTGCAAATCTTCTTTTGGAAATTAAGCTTGTATGAGCGATGTAAACAGCAACTTTTAAACAGAGCGTGCACGAGGAGAAATGGGCTTGTCTACGCTCTCGCACTTATTTAATACAAGTTCCCTCTCAGGAGCCGGTACAGGGTTGTGCAAGTTGATTTTTTGGAGACTGGAGAGGGCGGGCCTTTCAAAAAATTTGTGAAAATCCTCCACTATGCCTTTAAGTGTAATAATTCAAACATCATTCAAGTCAGTTTTCTAACAGAACACAAAACATCTGACCTGCAGTTTTTTGTCAACAGACTCACTGCCTTTCATTTTCTAGTCTTTATCGTTGCATTAAAGTAGATTAAAATATATTTATATATCAGCTATTTTTAGTGTAAACGATGTTTGAAAAGGTTCTTTTTGTAAAAGTGAAACTAGCCTCCATAAAAATCCTAGAGTCCTCATAAGGAGATGTTAGAGAAATTTGCGGAGTGAGCCGTAGCAAGTGATTCACTGTTAGCCCTGTTCACCTTTAACTGACCACTGCCAGTCAGCTGGCTGAAGAGGGATTCTTGAATTTTCCCTTGTTTACAAGAACAATAAATATGTCTGTTTTAAAACCTGTAGAAATGGTCAGATCATGGTATGGTAGCATTACCTTTGAATAAATTGTCACGGTTTAACAAGCTGGTACAGCACATGCTTGTCTTGCTTGTGGTTCTTTATAAAACACAGAAAGGCTAAAATATTCTGCTGGTTTATACATTCATGTGAAATGTACATGCTGAAAAAGTAGTGATAGTATAGTGGCGATAACATGTATTTAAATAGCATCCTACTCTGAAAGCATGGTGTTTTGCTTAGTTCTGGTACCTTCAGAGTCTCATGATGACAGTCATTGTGGGATATAGATGAGCTTCAACTTGTGTAATCAGGCTATCTTCTGTTTTCACATCTAGCTTTGTACGTGGCTAACTTTTATGATCCTGCCATCACCTCTGTGTGCGGCACCAATGCTTTTTCTTTCCTTTGTAATGAAATCTTTCCTCTTTCCTCCTTTTCTTTGATGCCTTCAGCGCTCGTTATGGGAGCCCCAAACGACAGCTGCAATTCTACAGGTACACCTCTGCCTCTGTATCCAGACATTACTCTTCTTTGTGGTGAAAAAGCTGCTTAACTCTGAGTTTTGAATTTATTTTGCCTAATGTGTGTTTGTGCTTTATTTTCTCTGTTACGTTCAGATGGTCCTTTGTTTTATTTTACTGTGCTAACTGTGTTGAAGTGTTTGATCCTCGCTATTCTGTCATTTAACACCATTCTCATCTATCCCCTGCTGCATAAATGCTGCTTACCATCTACCATATAGTTGCCATTGCACATCCAGCATAAACCTGATAGTTGTGACTATAGATTTTCTTACAAGGTTTCTCATAAAACCTTGGAATAAACAATATCTGTCTATGTTTGAACATTTTTTTCTTTTAGTTTTCTTCTCTTCAGTCGTGATACTCGAGACTCTTGCTGATGCACCTTTCAAATTTCCACATGTGATGGATGCTCCCATCTTCTCCTAAAATGCCTTATAGACATTTTCTGGTACAGCTAAGCAAATCTTTACATCCTCAGACATCATTTCCAGACTGAGCTGCCTACTTTAGACCTCTTGGGAGTTGGAACAATGTTGTTTTTCCTGAAACTTGAAAGTGAATCCTGATTGTTTCTAGGTGTCCTGTGGTTTGTTAAGATTGGGGATAAGGCTTTGAAGTCATAATAATTTTTGCTGATTCAGTAATGATATATATATATATATATATATAATATATATATCTTGGCGCCTGCACATAACCATTGTCCTAGAGGCATTCCTGGCCTACATGACAGGATCAATTATGCTCCTATCTCTGTATGTCTGTCACTCAGAAAGCTCAGCTGGGACGATGCTGGGAAGGGATCTTTGGTTCTTTACAGTAATCACAAATTATCCCTGATATGAAAGACTTTTACTTCAGTGAGTCTATACTCTAGACATTGTCAGACTTTGTCTTCTGCTCTGATGATTTTACTGATTGCTGTTTATTAATGGTTTTTGTTAAATATTCAGAAATCAAACTGGGAAAATATGACTTCATATTGAAATGAAAATATAAGCTGTAATTTTTACTCACTTTTCTTTTTTTTTTACTCCTCTTTAGTTGTTTGACTAACATTATCTTTACAACTAGAGTCACTAGAGTCTCAATGCTCTTCGGTTATCAAGGACAATGATTAATTGACTTGATTGGCTTATTTTGACACTTAATGGCTCTGAATTCAAACTTTCAGTACCTGTGTAAGGGTAACACTTTAAACATCTACATATATATTAGGACTGAAACTAACAATTATTTTGCAAATCGATTCATTTGTCGATTATTTTTCCGATTAATCAATGAATAATCAGATCGCCATCAGATAAAGAATACTTTATTTTACCGAAATA
>NW_015150639.1:562512-568197 GCF_000732505.1 Cyprinodon variegatus | reverse complement strand
TATATATATATATATATATATATATATATATATATATATATATATTAGATGTGAACAATTATATTTTTTTGTTGTTAAAAACAATATTGTAGGTGCTGTTAAACCTCTATTTTCTTTGGCTAAACAAAGTAAGTCTTGAATTTAGCCTAACTCTAGGCTTCCTCTCATAGTTGGGGATCAGAAGTTGTATTATACCATTTACTTGAACAACCCCTATTTTAAACAGCTGCGGGTGAGCTTGAAATACTTCTGTGTGAAGTTGTTGTCTTAGAGCGGCATGATGTAATCCTAATATTAACCTCAACATGTGTGGTTTACTTCGCTCTTTGTTTCCTGGGTCAGTGGTTCGCTTCTATCTGTATTACCTGCTGTCTGTATTAGCATAAAAGTCTGCGTGTTTGTGCTCCCCGTGCCCACTGCACTGCCCACTAATTACTGTCCAGCTCTCAGCATTCCTTCCTGTGGAACAACAATCAGAGGCTTTTAGTGCAAAAAGCTTTGGTGAATAATTCAGAGCTGATATTATTTGCTGCAGTTGGCAGAAACAAGGCGGACCACTAAATGCCACAAATGGATTCCTTGCATGAGATCTCACAGGGAGGAGGAGGAGGGGGAGGAGGGGGAGGAGAGGTGAGGTGTCAGTGATGGTGGGAGAGTATGGTCCAAGCATCAGTGGGGAGGGAAGCACTCTCTGATTCACTAATTGGTTTAGATGTTTCCTAGTAAGACACTCCCAGTTTGGGTGGACCTGCTTCATGCCTGTCTGTAGTCTGTGTCTATAAGAGCAAACTGACACCCGACAGCCTCGCTCATGAGCCGGCCTTCAAGAAATCGGGTGAGTTTCAGGAAATGTTTGCGCACCGTGAGCACGTTGAGTGTGGTTGTTTGTGTGTATGCTTTGTGTATGAATGACTGAAGTTGTTTGTTAGTGGGTGTGGCCTGCATGCAGCCAAGCCTGAAGTCTCCTTTATTTATACCTTCTGCTTGATTTATTCAAAACCAGTTTATGAAGAAAGAAATGGAGAAATTTACCGAACAGAGTCGGAATCTGTTACATCAGGGATGAGACAAACCTTTACCTCAGGTCAGATCTTTAAAAAACAGCTAAGTTGTTTATATTGTGGGTTAAATTGTTACACTTCATGACTAATTAATACATTTAATGCTATATTTGAAAGCTTCCTAGTTTAAAAAACTATTTTACCTTTAGCAGCGTTGCTGCTGAATGAGATGCTTTGCTTCAATGCAGAGGTAGTGCTGTCCATTTAGCGTTGTTGTTAGAAGGCATTAAAAGGATCAATACAGTCTAGAGGCTAAGCAGCTATATGTTTCAAACCAGCAGTGGAATTTAGTTAGTGCATGAGAATAAGGATTATGATTGTAATCTTGTAATTTTGATTAACCATTGAAATCTTGACTGTTTCTCCAAGTAAAGCTAGATTATTTTGTTGTCGTAGAAAAATGGACAAACTTTGACAAGATATATTTGAAAAAAATTGTTGTGTTATAAGCCTGTTTGTGTATGGATTTAAAGCTAAATTTATATCATTAAAATACTTGTTGTATTTTAATGATATATAGCCGAAGCATAGCTGTGCTGTATACAGTAGTTGAATGAATGCTGTTTTATTGCTTTGTGTTCTAATAGTGTATGACTGTACTGTTTTTGACTTATCGTAATGCTCCACCTTTACTTAAACAGGGATTTGGTGGTCAGTGCTTTCTGCTGCTTTTGGTATTCTGTTGCATTATTTTATATACAGTGAAGTGAACACAATGCTGACCTCTGTTGATTAATTATAGGTATACCGTTTGAGGTGAATTATTGTGTTTTAAATGAGAAGGTGATAGCTTTAACAACTTGGGCTGAATAGATTCATTACACACAAATGGACACATATTTTTGATTATTTTGTTATTTTTGATAATTATGGCTCAAACTAAAAGAGAACCAGGAATTTATATGATTAAGAAATGTAATTTTGTAGAGCAGAACGTGTTCGGCCTGTAGCTCTGCAGAGGTGTTAAGGAAGTCCAGATTGCCATGATAGCAGCCTCCTGCTCGTCTGCATTGCTTCCTCTCGACGATACTGCAGAGACTTTCTGTGATGTTTAGGTCAAACCAACCGTGCTGGTCGGTCCAGTACAGTGATGCCAGCATCAGTAAAGTATGTGTCTCTTATCTTTTGGAGTGTGGGTAAATGCCAAGTCCTACTGGATAATGAAATCACCATTTTGATAGAGCCTGTCCACAGAGAGACACATGATGAGTTCTTTAAGTTGGTGGTAGACGGCTGTGCTTACTTGTGGACACGATGGACCAATTACATCGCTCCCTGAATCATCAGTGTTTTCAAAAATTTCCTCAGGACCTCTGTTAATCTGAATTTGGTGCAACTCCACTTTTCCTCTAGACTCTGGAACCTTAATTTTTAACGTAATGCAAAGTTTACTTTGATTTGAATAGAGTATTCAGCAGCACTAAGCAGTTTAATGGTTTTTCTTAATCTATGTAAGACACTGATCTACTATTGTGTCTAGTTAAGGAGCTATTCACATAATGAAAGTGACAATTGAATCCCATAACCTGCATAAGTCTTTGTGGTGGCTCTTGCTCTCCACCTACACTCCACATGTCCCCCAAACGGCAGAATACCCTCTGCTTCCCAGTCCTGTTATTACTGCGGCCATTCCTGTTACCTCTACACCTTTTCACCACGTTCAACCTCCTATTCTTGTATGTGGCTAGAGATCTGTGAAGTCCTGCTTCCTATATAAATATTTTTTTGTGGTTTACCCTACTTATGGAGGGGGACTGTGACTGTCTACTACACATTTGTAAAGTCAGCATCACTGTGAAAGTCAGGAAGGCCTTGCTGATCAGCCCTCCTCTACTAAAGCCAGCTGCTCCCATCCATCAGGCAGAGGTTTCAAGGCATATTTACCATGAATTATTCATTCTGATTCCAGTTATCATTTCTAATTTCTTAACATAAGAAATACATTTTCAGCAGTTTTTCAACAACCGCTCTTAACTCTCCCTCCTTATGTGGTTACGTTCCTCGTGCTTTAGTGTGTTTTCACTGCCTTTGTGTTTGAAAATCTTTTTTTTGTGTAATTGTGTAGGAAGCTTGTTGATGGAGATCAGTCAATCCAGAATGAATGTCACCATTCGGGACAAAGTTCTTCTATTCCATAACATAATTCATATCACTTTATTGGGGTCAAATTTTCATGGAAACCTAATCTTGAATGTGCATTTGCTTTAAACCATAATCATCAAAATTAACATAAATAATGGAAATCTATCAGTCTGTGTAATGAATCTATGTGATATGAGTTTCACTATTTAGAATCGATAGATCTACATTAGATAGGTTTGGTTGTATACTGTAGTTGTGTGATTTGATGACTTCTTCATTAGCTTTTGTGTGTATCTAATGTTTTAGTCCCAAAAGGCGTATTGGACCTGTTGTTGGAGAACTCTTAAATCCTGCCGCTGCACGTTCTTCTGGATTTTGGCTCTGAAATCAGAAACAATGGCAGGACCGTAGCCCTCCTTTCACCCCGTGCATGTTTGAATGCTGCTCCCCTGCAGACAGCATGTGTCCTTTTTGACGTCCTGTTTTTTTAATTATCGGCAAGCCTGTCACCTGGATGCTCCCTCTCTGTGTAACACTGCCATCGCCTACCTGTATGGGGAGGGTGTTGCTGGGTTTTGTTGTGCGACTCTGATTACAGGATGCATGGCCATGTGCTGCCCCAAGCAGGAGGGCTTTTTTTTTTTTTTTTTGTACATGGGAGCAGGTGCTATTTAAGGAGAAGACTGTCCCCTGCCAGCTCCTCGCTTCATCCGTGTCACTACTTTACTTTTCACTGCACGGGTCGACCCAGCATCCAAACCAAGTGGAGAAAGAGGAGGGGCTGAAAGCATGTTTTCAGGAGGGTATACTAGTGGCCCCCGAGGGGTTCCCATCAAGCTCAAGTCCAGTCATTGTCCTCCTGAAAATCCTCAGATCCCCAAACCGCCAGCGCCCAGCAGCGGTGTCCGGAAGAGCAGCAGCAGCGGCAGCGGCAAGATGTTGTCTATGACCTACAGCGATAGCATTCGGAGCGGGATCAACCGCTACCATTCAGACCAGGGGCTGAACCAGCCTCCATCCAAGCCCACCGACCAGGTGGAGCTGCAGAGGCTACGGGAGCAGAGGATCGCTGCTCAGATTAAGAACATGGAAGACTTCCTGAAGATGAACGGCTTGGCCCTGGAGGAGTGTGTGTCTTTTCAGACAGGCATGAAGTACAGGTAAGAGAGAGGGCTGGAGGTGCTCTGTGGACAGTGAAAGGGACAGGTTTGTGCTCGAGATCACAGCTGAAGGCATCTCCTGAACAGGTGTGAGCACTTTGCAGTGGAATTGTTGGAACTTCTCTGTAGAATTTATTTAGACTTTAATTATATTCAGTTATATTCTATAAATGAAAAGATGCAATACTATATATTCATTCATCAGGTTATTAAAATGACCTTAGCTTTACTGCGTCCTCTGATCAGACTGCTCTTATGTAAAGGTACCAGGTTTTATTTTAATCATCTAGGTCGGTGGCATATATGCTGAACTGCATGGGAAGGACAGACGGCTCCGTAAGGATTTACCTGGCCCCTTAAATGCTTCTTTTCCCCTTCTTACAGTACATGCCCTTTCTTCTTCGTGATCTTTACTTTTCTGTCAGGTGTTTTATATGTTGCGTTCTAGCAAACATCCCCTTTTTAAAAATTATTCAGAAAAATCTTGTGTTGCAGTCTTTGACATATATAAAGATCTATATGTACCACTTGTTTCTGTGGGGATTACTCCTTGTTTATCCTTTTTTGGGTTCCTTTTTTTCAGCCCAATTTAACACAAAATGCTTTAAAAGACTTAAAAACAAGCAGATAAGGAAAGGTCAATAATCCCCAGAAAATTTATGTAAATGAAAAACTAATTATTGGACAACCAGTGTAAAATGTAGATCTAATATTTTCTGGTGTTTCAGCTTATTATGGGTTTACGTCTGTGGATCTTTGGCCCTATGGTGTCGCCCAGTAACTGGTCTGCCGGTTAACTAGTCTGATAATAGGCCTAGTGAATAGTGCTTCATTTATTTCATAAGTGAATCTTAATAAATAACATTTTAAAAAAGTGAAATAATTATCCAGGACTTTAGAACACATGTTGAAATACAATTTCTCAGTAGTGCTTTCAATGCATAATCATTTAAGGGGCCTTGTCATGTAGGCTATTTTGATTTTACACATTTTTAGTAGGCCACTCTGGCTGCATACAGAGGCTTTTCGATTAAATGATGGAATCCTGTTGGCTTACTTCTCTGTTTTATTTCTGTTCTTACTCTTTGGTTTTGCTTCATTTGTTTGTAGATCTAAGAATTTTGTAAATTTAACACAATAAGACCCCAGGTATGAAATGATTAGGCAAGGAAGTAATGGAGCCATGCAAGTCAGCATATCTGCAGCAGAAGTTTGAAAAGAAAGGAAAAGACCAAAATAAAGTATGAAATAATAGATACCTAGAGGGGGAGAAGACAAGTAGCACACGGAATACAGTATGAATTTTGGTGTTCAATGGAGAGGGAGCCAAATCTGGTAAAGTGATGGATACATGAGGAAGCACTGGTAGCAGATGGTGACGG
>NW_015150639.1:483122-562217 GCF_000732505.1 Cyprinodon variegatus | reverse complement strand
GAGTATTTTTTAACACAAGTATCTGTACTTTTACTCAAGTACGGAAAATGAGCACTTTTGCCATCTCTGCTATGCAGCCAAATAAAATTTCACTTTTCTTATTTTCATAAGTATTACGCACTATATTAACACTGAAGCCTGCAAAACATTTAATAAAATTTTGTTATAAACACATTTTTAATTATAATGATGATATCCAAGGGAGGCACAATTTAAAATGTTAATGACAAAAAAGAAAAGAAAGAATTTCTTTCTGGACTGTTGATCAGGCTGAGCATCTGTTGTTTTGGCTGAAGACCAGCCTGTTATGCTGATGTTATTGTTGTTGACATGGATAGTTTTCATCACACAAAGGCTCTCAGGCTGTTGCTTTTCACTTGGACCAGTGAGCTAGTGACTGGTCTGAGTGAAAAGCAACAGCTTTTACACAGTGTTACTGTTCCCTACAGACCGTGTCCCATGTCAGTGTCTGTAGTTACCTTTTTAGTTGTGTAAAGCTCACTCGCTGGCCCATAGCCAGTTCCCTGCTCACCTTAGAAACTCTCCCATCTCTTTAGATACTCCTTTCACCTTTAGCATTTTCTTTTACCATGAAAAAGTTACATTTTGTTCTTTTTTTTTTAATAATTAATTTTTTTGTTCTTTTTGTTCCATTAATTTACTCAAAGTATCTCTTACCAGTCAGCCGATCTGAGAAAGAACGCCCTGCCAGGATACAGTGTACTACGATCATCCTCACTTCTGTAAGTAGGACTGCAACCTGGTCAGCAAGTACATGGCACCTCTGACTCAGCCTTATCATTATTTCAGCTGTGCGGTCAGGAAGGAAGGTTCACTTCCATTTTGACTTTAACCACAGTTTCGACCATGTTCAGTCTGAAGTGGGTTGTTCCATAAAAACATGGTGCCTCATGGCTCTGCGGGAATAGGTTTTTTTGCACAAATACGTTGCCTCAGGCAGGATGAGCTTTTTTATTTAAACAATTTTCTTCCAGCATTTTTCAACCTGAAATACTTATTTTATTATTATTTCTGTGCAGTTGTCATATTCTAACTTTTTGGGAACATTAAAGAACTTCGAAAGTGTTGGACAGGAGGTGAAGGAGCCGATGTTTGTTCAGCGAAACAGAAGCTTGGTGTCTGCTGCACTATTAGGTGGACTGAGGGAGTATAGAATGACTTAATGCTAATGGATGTAGTAATGACATCTATTTAGGTCAGAGATGTCCTGTCTCATGTTTGATGAGAGTAGCTGTGGTCTGCGTTTGTTGGGTGGGTGCACCTGAATGTTCCATGGGGAAAAAAAGCTTCACTGGTATTTATTTTCAATGGACATACATTGATCATGTTTTTCCAAATGTCTCTTATTTATATTTGTATAAAATTGATCTTATTTTGAAGTCATAATTAACACATTTTACTTAAATAGAGAATAGTATTCTTAAAAAGAACTCATCATGTCAGCCGTTCTTGCATATCAGTTTCAGTAAGGACTGTTTTAAAATCCAGACATGCATTTCAATGGATTAAACTAAATGTAGCTCATAACATAAACTATAACATTCACCCTACCAGACTTTTGAGCTGGCCTGTAAGTTTGTCAGTGTTTAAAATCTTGGGGTATTAGTAAGGGGTATTATTATGGCTGCATGAAGCCAGACTAAAATGTGTGATATTTTGATATACCTTCGGCCAGGCATCGACAAAGTTGGTTCTCGAGGGCCGCTGTCCTGCAGGTTTTAGAGGTGTTCCTGCTCCAGCACAGTTGATTTACATTGATAGTTAATTAAGCTGTGCTAAAATAGAGAAACCTCTAAAACCTGCAGGACAGCGGCCCTCGAGGACCAACTTTTGCTATGCCTGCCTTAGAGTGTCCGTGAAGGGAAAATTCAAATGTTGCTCTGCCCACGATCAGAATTTGTGCTAAGGTAAGTTTTTTTTTTTTTCTTCTTTTGCATGTCTGCATTAATAAAATAACTCAGAAAGACATATATTATTTACTTTCTCTTTCTCAGCTTTAAGTTACACTGTGTGAATGGGAAAATAAATGCTCCTAATTTTGACTAAAACAATTATTAAATGACAATTATCCTAGTTTGAGATTCCACTGTCAGTCTATCAGTCTCATTCTTTTCAGTTAAGACTTTAAAATGTGGTTATGTTGAAAAAGCTGTGAGAGGTGGTGGACTTAGGTTCCTATTATTCAGCCCAATTTAGCACAAAGTGCTTTAAAAGACTTAAAAACAAGCAGATAAGGAAAGATCAATAATCCCCAGAAAATTTATGTAAATGAAAAACTAATTATTGGCTGTGTTTATCTGATGTTAAACTTTCACTGATGACCTGAAACATGAGCAACACAGTAAAAATATGTTAGGGGCATCATATTTTTTGTAAACAGTATACATTTTACAAACAAGCAATCTTTTACTATTTATTTTTTCTAATCCTACTTTTGCCATTGTTTCCCTTCCTTTAGAACTCCAAACTAAAAAATAAAAGGTTTGAGGATGCAGAACTGGATTCTCTCCACTGGGTGGTGCAACTCTTTCACTGTAGAAGCTAAACGGCTTTAAGTGCATCATCCAAAAGCCTCCCACTGCTTCCAATGACATAATACAGTCAGTGAGAGCATCATTCCTTGCACTCCTACACTGCCAAAATTAGTTAAATTACTGTTCTCAGTTTCACAGGAATATAGCTTCTTCTTGAAACCAGGACAGGAAATAACCAAAGCTGTTTAGAATGCCACCACTCACTCATACATCTTAGGGGACAGATATTAAATTATTTTCAGCTGCTATAGAGCATCAGTCAGATGTTGTTAGCTTTATTTCTTAATGCACTGAGAAACTTCCTTAATCTCAAAAGATCTGTAGCATGAAATTCTGTCTGTCTGTCTGCTACTGTAACGTTTCTAGGCAGGCAATCCCCTACTCATGAGCTAAATGTAGCACCCAACTCATATCTCCAGCTGCAGCTGTATGCAGCTGAGGAGACTGAACATTAACCCGTTCCAAGCTGAGAGATCCTCTTAGAGTTGCAGCAGGCCTGAGTAGCTAAATAAACACCCACAAGTTTACTGCATCTATACGCCGGATCTGTTGAGCACTGCACAGGACCCCCAGCTTTATCTGGTGGTGATGTTAAGGGGCCTGGAGTGATATAAATTTGGTGCTTTAGGAGTGACGTCTCCAGTTGCTCTTAATGTGATCTCTGATTGGCCTGGTGTGACAGCTTGTCAAAATGTTCTAGTCAGAACCAAAGCGTGGGCACGAGACGTGGAAAGGCAGGAGATTACGCAATTCTACACATTATTTTTTTTTTTCTTTCCATTGAAATAGTCCTTTGTGGTATTTTGAATATGTAGCCAAACTGTATGAAGTTATTTTTTTTTTTCTTTCCATTGAAATAGTCCTTTGTGGTATTTTGAATATGTAGCCAAACTGTATGAAGTTTTAGAACATGTTTTTAAGCTTGGTGATCTTACCTTAGATATGTCTATATTCCTGCTTCATGACAGACAAGAGGGAGACATAGAGGTGATTTGTGATTGCTTTATTTCTTGCAACCTCTTCAATTGTAATGTTGTCTCTAAAGTTCTATTTCAAAGGAGGAACAGAAGGATAACTCTCACCTGGACTGAAGTCTCTTTTTTTTTCCCAGAGTCATTTTTGCCTGACATATTTTGTCGTATTCCTATGTATTTCCTCCACATATACTGTGTTATACAGAGATTTTTTTTCCCCTACAGACTTTTTTTTTGTCTTTTAAATGCAGTTAGCCACTCTATTTTATTTTTTTATTTTTTTTTAGGGGTATCAAAGGAAAGAGGCTGAAGCTAAATCCAAACCACATTTTTTTCAGATTTCATTTATACAACATCTGAAAATGAAAATATATCTTCCCCTCCACTTTACATGTATGCATTCATTTGTGTTGATCTATCATGTTCATTCCCAACGAAAGCAATTTTAAAACCATTTTTGGTAGTAATGTGGAAAAACGGGGAAAGTTGAATGACTATAAATGCTTCAGTTAAGAACTGTAGCGGCTGCATTTTTCC
This sequence comes from Cyprinodon variegatus, assembly GCF_000732505.1. NCBI lineage: Eukaryota > Metazoa > Chordata > Actinopteri > Cyprinodontiformes > Cyprinodontidae > Cyprinodon > Cyprinodon variegatus. Next base: position 558,151 of record NW_015150639.1, on the reverse strand, counting down.
AACACTGAGAAATTTCCCTAGGGTTGTTTGTAAAAGTTATTGTTATTAAAGACAACTGAACATGCTGGAAAAATTATATAGCCTAATTTTTTTGTGCAATAATCATGATTTCTTGTCATTTAGTCTGTTTTGATTTTTGCATGACTCTTTATCTCGATATAACCTCTGCAAATCAATGAGGCAGCCTCTGGAATGTTTTCTGCTCATGGCAGATTTATCAGTTATGTTGCTTTTATGCTTCTGTGATTGTATGTTATGATTATAATACATGCCGTATATTTCAGGATCTTTCATTCCTCTATAGTTAATGATACCCCTATTGATAGAAACAGGAATATAGTTATCCAGCTCTGGGCTTTCAGAGCTTTACTCATATACATTTACAGTATTTTGTGAAAAAAGAACACACATTTTTTCTCGTAAGATTTTTTTATTACTCTAAAGTTAAATTAGGAGTATGCAGACTTAATCCTCTAAGTTTTTTTTTTCTTATTTGTATTTATTTTCAAAGGAATAGGTCAATATTTGGGTCTAATGATGTCTGATTGGTTAAACATTTGCTGCTGCCTTTCTTAAATAATATAAAGGTTGCATATTTGAACAAAAAAGCTGTGGTATCTCTTATCTCTAACGGGAAGCCTTTAGGAACCTGAAAAATCACTCTTGGAATTATAGTGATCAGCACTTACTCTTTTTCCATATTAATGAGCTTCCTATTGCGTTTAATTTACTGTATTAGTGTTAGATTTCCTTTAAGCTATAATGGATAACATTCAGTAAATGTTACACTTGTGTTTCTCAGCTTGAGCAGTTAAATAGTACTTATCTAACACTCTGGAGCCGTTCTGGTGAAAAAATCCCTCTGCGGCTTCTCAGGCTTTGCTCTGGCTTTGTGGGTGCTGCAAATTTAATGCAGGGGGAAATTATTTTCAGTATCACAGTTGACTGGCCTTTTAGAAAGCAGCTGAACTCGGTCTTCTTTTTAACACAGGTAGGATTATTGTATGTTAAAATTCTTACATTTTTTTTTCTTCTTTTATTGTTTTACACAAAGCCTTAGCAGCTCTTATTTTTATTTTGATCTATTATGTTGAAGAAATAATTAGCCCAACTGACTTTTAATTATATAGGGATTATTCTCAGATTTCCCCTCAGATGGTTGTTTAAAAGTTAAAACAATTTTAAATTTTAACCAAGGAAATGTTTTTTAACATTGCTAATAAACAGAGATTTTATCAAGTCTAGCTACCATTGTAAAGCTGTTATGTTTCTGTGCTCTGAGGGTAGAGGCCATTTAAGGTCACCGAATCAGCATCCCTACATAGATCAGAGTCCTTTGCTCAATAAAATCTATTTTACCCAGAGCAGTGTAGTTTGAATCATGGAATATAGTGTATAACAGTGTAATTATCGTATAGATGATGTTTGTTTTCATTCTTTCTGGTCACAGTATATTAGGTAGCTCCATCTTTCCTCCATGGTGCTCTGTGATGTGGAAAACACTTCTGACTTGCATAAAGACTCCATGCTAACGCTTCCCTTTGCTTTGACAAATGCACAGAGGCAGGCGGGAGGGTTTGCTTTGAACAGGACACAATATTCTTTCTCTTCTTCTTCCTTTACTTCCTCAGATTAGTGAGTGTGTTCCCTGCAGCCAAGCAAATCAGACCTCTGTGCTTTACACGTCTTAAGTAAAAAAAAAAAAAAGTGTTTACTTCTGTACCTCACTACACAATGAATATACTGTAGAGATAAAGATGCTTACAAAAATCCTTGTTAATTCATATCTAAATTCAAATAATTTGTTCATCTTAAAACATATATCCTCATCAGGACAGTATTGCATAAGAAAAGAGGTTTCCTATGCTGTTCTTATTTTGTTGCCTTCACTCTCTTGCTCTGTTAGATGCGTAAGCCAGGGCAGCTGAACCTCCAGCTCCTCCTGAGCCCAGCTGTCTGCAGGGAATCTGTCATGTTCACTGGAGAGTTAAGAGTGGCTGCTTTCCCTCTTAACAGATGTGACCTGAGACTCGCCTCTTTTTAGTGTTTCCTCAGGAATTCCCTGATTTAAAGAGACATTTTGTAAATTTTACTGAAAAAATCTTGAACATAACTGTTTTATTGGACCATTTACCCCTAGAACAGCTTTGTGATGAGCAGACTGAAACCTCAGTAGTTGACGGTGCATCTATAAGCCTGTAGCCTATTTTCTTGAATTTACTTTGGGTTGAAATTTTCCGCACTGTTAAATTGTTCCAACCTAGCAAACAGTGAAAGTGTTATACTTGAGATGGATTTTGTGGATATTCAGAAACCACTGGGCTCCTGTTCAATTCGTACACCAATGGAAGGCAGCTATAGGTTTAGTTAGTAAGTTAAAAAAAAACAAAAAAGTTGTTTGTTATGAAGCTACAGACACAACAGCCAAATGCATTTGTGATTTTAATCACATCTCACTCTCTTCTACACTGTCAACATCACAACAGTTTGTCAGCTGCTGCACCAGAGAAAACAAAACTTTGGACCTGTTTTATGCTAATGTCAAGGTCTCCTACATTTCTGAAGTAAGACCTCCTCTTGGGAAATCAGATCACAATCTTGTTTTTCTCTGCTCACATTATAAGCCACTTTATATGAGACAACCTGCATTAAAAAGAACTGTAAGAAGATAAGTCACAGGAAGCTGACGAAGCCCTGCAATGTTGTTTTGAGGCTACAGACTAGGATCCACTGTGAGCCAATTAATGAGGAGTATACAGAAGCAACTTAAGCTAAAGTTAAGAGAACGCAAGGAGGCATGGAGGCGACAGGAAAAGGCTGGAAAACAAGCAGAACAACATCAGAGATGTGTGATCAGGGATGAGTGCAATGAAGACAATCACAGGCTTCAAGCAGAAGGCAATGTAAGTCTGAAGAGAGCCAATGAACTGAATACATTCTTCAACAGATTCAGTTCCGGAATAAGCTGAGCATCCATCTCTCTTGCCCAGTCACATGGACATCCTGCCCTCTTCCATTTACTCTCCTGCTTGTATTAATTTGTTATAAGCCGAATAAGAAGATGGTGTTGCTCCCTCCACCTTTCACCCGTCTATCTCTAGAAGTCAAGTAAAGAGACAACTGGAGAGACTGAATCATAATATGTGACCAGGTCCTGATTGTGTCAGCCCCAGAGTCCTGAAGGCCTATGCAGAGCAGCTCTGGGGTTCTATAGTACCTCTTCACCCTTAGTCTGATCCTTAAGACAGATCCAGTGATGTGGAAGACCTCCTGCCTTGTTCCAGTGCCAAAGAAGGCTCAGCCAACAGTCCTCAGTGACTTATAGGCCTGTTGCCCTCACATCTGACATCATGAAGGTCCTATAGAGACTTCTGTGTTGGTTCACCTCAGCAAGCAAACAAGCAGCTATCAGGACATCCTGCCATTTAATTATCACCATGGAGTTGGAGTTGATGATGCCATCATACACCTGCTTCAATAAGCCCATTGTCATTTAGACAAGGCAGACTGCACTGTGAGGATCATGTTCTTTGATTTCTCCACTGCATTTAACACAATTCAGTCTGACTTACTTTGTGAGAAACTTCAAAAGACTCAAGTGGAGGCATCACCAATCACCTGGATCAAAGACTACCTGACGAACAGACCACAGTTTGTTAGACTGAAGGGTCAGCTGTCTAATCAAGCAGTCAACAGCACAGGAGCACCACAGGGGATTGTACTCTCTCCATTACTTTTTACTCTGTACACCTCTGACTTCCATTAACAGAGTCCCATTACCTGCAGAAATACTCAGATGATTCTGCAATCATTGGGTGTATCAAAGATGGTCAATAAAACGAGGGAGACATAGAAACAGGAATAAGTTGAATCTTAGCAACATCATTGAAGAAGTGGAGGTGGTTGAGGATTATAAATATCTTGGTGTTCACTTGGGCAACACACTAGACTGATGACACAACTGTGAAGCCGTCTACAAGAAGGAGCAGAGCAGATTACTTCCTTTGGCGTTTGCGGCAAGATGCTACATATCTTCTATAAGCCTATTGTGGAGAGTGATCTCTTCTTCCATCCTCTGCTGGGTAACAGTATTACTGCTAATGATTTAAAAAAAGCTCAGCAAGCTAATTAAGAAGGCCAGCTCTGTTCTAGGACTTAAATACTCTGGAGATTATTACCCAAAGAATTATTCAAAGAGTGAAGAAAATTATGGACAACAGTGAGCATCCTCTTCTGAAGATTTTTACAGAATGACAGAGTGTCTTCAGTCAGAGGCTTCTCCAAATCCGGTGCAAGGCAGACCACTACAGAGGATCCTTCCTGCCTACAGCTATCAGCACCTGTTTAAAAAAATAACATATGAGTTACTGCAACATTTAATTTCCCCCTTGGGATTAATAACGTATTTTTTAATCGAATATATCAATCATTTCAGCCGTAATGACTATCCTATGCCCAAGCCTGTTTGCACATTCAACCATTAAATCCTACTGATAACAACCTAGGCTCACAGGGAGATGTTTACAAATTTACACTGAAATCAAATAGAAATAATCCCTTTTTTGACAAAGATTAATCATTTAAAAGTTTTATGGGTTTTAAAAATAATCAGAACCTGATTAATTGCATTAATAGAATTATTGAATTATCCTGATAAAAACATTTAAAGCAACTAACTGGGAAAAAAAAGAAAAATAACTAAATAAATGTTCAAACATAAGAGAAACTGAATTTTTGGGATCCTGTAATATTAGATCATTATGGTTGATAGGAACTAATCAGAGAGCGAACAGATGCATAAAGCTAATATCAAAGAATCCGTCGATAAACGCCGTCAGTCTGTCTGACCCCAATTCTCTTTCCATTAACTTACTTAAGCCTCCTCATCCACTCATGCACTCATACCCTCTTCCGTTTGAGCACCACTGCAGCATCTCAGGAATGCTTATCTTTTTTAACTCGGTTACTCAAATCCTCATAAAGTGGTATTTAAGTAGCTGTTGGAAAGCTGCCTGATAGTTATATATGAGACAGCTTTAGTTATTCCTAGCAGTCTGGGTAGAACCTCTGCTAGCAGTCATCTCACTAAAAACTGTTCAGTTTTTAACCATCAGAATGACCAATCGTTGGGCTGCTTATCTCTGTGGTAGACCCATTTGGTCTAGTTTTAATATTCAGTCCTGTTGTATTCAAACTTTCTATCTGTATTCTGACATTTGCTCATTGTTATCCTTTAGTTAAGCCAGTTTGCACACAGGTTTAAATGGATCAAACTGATTTCGTTTAAAAATGTATCAGTCAGGATAAAACTGTCAAACAATGCATGCATTATCTTCCAAAGTGCTGCAAATATGGTTAAGGGAAGAAATATGGGACCATGTATATATAAACATATCTGGCCATATTAGTTGTGAGTGCTGTTGTGTTAGTTGTTTCTGACAGTGCTGATTGTTTTTTACAACAGGAAATGGTCTGTTGGGGATAATGGACAAAAAAATACCTTGAGAATCAGACAGATTTCACTCAGTTCTTGTTACTGGGATGCAGAAGTCATTACACCAGGCAAAGAAAGCCTTACACCCTGCAGCATGTTGGGTGGGCCAGAATAAGACATCCTGGATCTTTCTTTGGGTTGATATCTTGAGTATATTATGTGACTCACTTGATAAACGTAAATTTCAAATTCCACCTTGCCCTTTAATAAGACTGGACATTTTTTTTTATTGTGCTTGGATTAAATATTAAACTGCTACACAGGAAGCTAATGGTGCAGTTGTTGTGGAGGGTGGGTGCTCGTGATAATACCTAGCCCTACTACTGTGGAAAGTGGAATCTCTTAGGAGCTTTTGATTAAAACAGTAGTTTTCTCCTCTCCTTCAAAGCTTCAGAGTGTGGGTGGTAGTTTGGCAGAGGTCACTTGCGTGAGCTGCTGTCTCGTTCAACCAGGGCAGACTCTGGAGGTCTCATTATGGCTCGGTATCATTGAAGGCCAGAACCTTTTCCTTACCGGGCCACCAGTTAAGAAGCAGAGCCAAATACTTGAGATTTTGGCGAGTCAGAAACTTTGCAGCTTTTTTTTTGAAGCGGGAATAATAAGGGGATTTTAATCATTGAGAAGGATGTTTTCGTAGCAGTGCTTTTGTCCTTGTTAAGTGTTGATTACTAGTAATACTATTGGCATAATTTAGCTTCAGGTGTTAACAAGAAAAACCATAAGTTTGAGCTCAAATCTTTGGCCTTTTTGTCATCCCACTCACTCACAGATGGAATTATCCTATAAGAAGGCCTCAGATATCACGCTGAATGAGAAGTCTGAGGGATTTTAGAGGAACGGTCGATTTTTAGATGGCTAGATATCAGGATTTAATCAGAGATGACTTGATGCCGTTTGCATCATGAGAAATGGGAGAGAAAAAAATAGAAAAAAGAAAAAAAAGAAATGGGAGAGATTATACAAATCAGATGAGGTTATACTTTTAGAATAGAATTAGGTGTTAAAAATGAAAAAAATATACTTGTTTGTTTCATGGACTTGATTTCTGCATAAGTCATCTTCCAAAACAATATCGCAAATTAAAGATTTAATAGCATTGATTCTTATTTCTGCTTCTGTATGCATTGCAACTGATTTATCCCACAACAAACATTGAAAAAACATTCATTTTGGACTTTCTATAGCATATTTTAACGAATGGGCACAAATCATCTCATAGCTCAGGCCTGTTTGTTCAATAATAGAGCTTAGAAATTCGCTGCTGTAGTATTGACTGAGAGTGAGAAAGATAAAGTATAAGCACAAAAATATACTTTGATTCTGAGTGGGTTGTAAGACAGCATTGCCTTGGCTGCATGATCTACTGTTAAAGCCCCTGGAGAAGAATGGAAATATGTGTGAAAATAAAGTGATGTATATGTATTTTGTTTAAATATCTCTGTACATTTTTCAGGATTTTTCATTTAGTTTGAATTGAAGGTAATTGGCATTTAAGCTAAAGATTAAAGAGCAACAATAGTGATGATGAAAACAAAACTGGCTAACATAAAGATAAAGCTATGTTTATAAAACCTCTGAACTATTGAGGAGAACATTTGCTTCTAGAGAAAACCTTTTCTAAGCTCTCAAGCTAATCGAAAGCAAAATTTTTATATTTTTTCTTGAGCCTAAAGGTATCAAGATATTCTGACCTAAAAAGGGAAAAACAGATTTTAGGAATATTCCTTTAACTCAAGAACCTGAATTTGCTCAATTAGCTCCAAAGAGACTGTAGTTCAGATGTTGTGCTGCATGATAACAGGATTATAACTGCCTGCTGTGATGAAAACAAAGAAATGGCTGAATCTAAGGTAACAAACAGTTGAAAGTAGACCTATCTGTTCTCTGCAAATATCAACAAGCTATCACGTTAGACAGGACTGTCTCATTCTTCATGATTGTCTCTCATTTCTTGATTTTCCAGCATGTAGTGTTTGACATGTCAATAGTAGATATTGAAAGTCAAGATATGTCAGCTTATTTTAAGGCTTTTTAAAATTTCTTAATTGGCTAAATAAAATAATTTATTCGACACAGGTCTTTGACATGTATCCCCAGGCATATACATAAAATAGTTGAGCTTATGATCATCCACTTTTCTTAAGCCTTTTTGGAATTTCCAGATCAACTACTTGCATATGAGGGGTCAAACACACAGGGGGAGTTTTTTTATGTACAAAGTTTGTGACCTACGGCAAAAAAAGGAAGAGAAATAAAAAAGAAATTTAAGAGTTTTTCAGACTTTCACAATGATGCCTACTAATAACTCTAAATTGTGCTTTATTGTAGAGATGCAAATAGGGTATCACAAAGCAATTAAGGCATCATCTTCTGTTTTAGTCCTTATTCCTGCATTGGAGAAAATATTTTTGAAAACTACACTCATTACAATTTGCTACATTATCAATCAATGGTTCCATTTCTATGTATTTTAAAGCATATTTACATGTGGGGTTCTGCAGTTGATTCATATTTTTTTCTGAACTGGTCTATGTAGACATGTAGCAGTGGGGATGACAAAGAGAGCCCTGTGCTTTAAAAATTGATGCTCTTGTTGCTCATTTAGCTGATGGATCACTTGTCTGTCTGATGATGCAAGGTTGTATCGATTTCACTGTTGGTCAATAAATCTGCAGAATTTCTTGCAGAGATGAATAAAATCCTTTTGTTTCAACAGCTCTGTATGTGATGAAGGAAGAAAATAGCTAAACCATGTTAGGCATTTTAAATGTTTCTCACATTTTTTAGAGGCATCTTTCTTTGTTCGGTGTTGAAATGTTGACATGCTTTGAGATCTTAGTGTGGGTTTTTTGTTGGGTTCTTTTTTATGAGCATAGTGTACACACAGGGCTAACGCTTTGTGTTACTGTGCAGCCTGTGCTCTTCTCTTTGGCCTGGCTGACTTATCGCAGGTCACGACTGTTGAAGGGGGTGGGGGTTTGGAAGCAGAGAAGTGTAAATTGAAAGATTATGATTCCACAGCATCAGTGGTAAATCTATTGAACAATCCTGAGGTAAATGACAAAGGTGTTTCAGGGTGTACTTTAAAATGTTCCTCAGGCCTGGAAGTGCGAGACGTGACCCTGCAAAGGTGCTCGTTCTTCCCTCTTCTCCTTCTGCTAATCTCCAAGCATGCATTTATTTGTAGGGCAAAGATGGGCCCATGATTTGTTAAACAAATGATAAGATTACTAAATCTATCAATCTCTATTGATAAAGGTATAACTACGTTTGGTAAACCTGAATTAATTCATGTTTATAGAAATGTATAGAAATGTTGAACTGATTTGTAATAATTCATAATCTTTTTCATGACATCAAGTACAGACAAAGGTTTTAGTGATGACATCATGCATTGATGAGCGTATTCATTATAAAGGACCTTGAAATTGACTAAAACCTTCAAGCATCCATAACTGGTTGTGTGCCAGCAAATATCCATATTTTTAAATTTCTCCTCACAGTAGCTCAAACTTACTATTTTTTTCAATATGGCGAAATACTCTGTAAAGCTCCCCTCATTTATAGACTTTCCTACTATTAGTCATCTAGATATAAAGGAGGTCTTGAATGTTGACTTAAAATGCATATAGAGTCTGCATTATCTTTGGATGTAAAGCATTACAAATTGGATGTCCTCCTCAGTAAAACCATAATCCTGTTTTAGGACATCGGCTGACCAAATCATCTCTTGTCAATTAAACAGGACAATTTATTTCTGCAATGTCTTCCTTTAAACTTCCTCTCTCTCGCTGCCTGCAGCAGGCTCCCCACGCTCTGACAATCGTGGTGCAGAAAGAACCCGGCTTAATCCGTTTTGAATGCTAGGGAAGGTGCCTTCACTTTATGCTCTGATAATATCAGAGGAAGGCTAACTTTAGCAATGCTACATCCCGATAAACACAGATGCAGCAAATCGTTGTCATGATCGGTTTAACGAATCTGACCCACATGCAGAGAAACCACTCAGAGAGCACGGAAAAAGTTTAACCAGGTTTATTGAGGTGATTAAATAGGAGTTTAATCTGGAACTCCGTGAGCTGGTAACCGGGAACTTGAAGTGAGAAGGGAAGTTCAGTGGTCAGTTCAGGTACCGTGGGAATCTTGGAAGCACTTAGATTTTGCAAGAACGGGACTTACGTAGAGGGAGACCTTGTTCGTCCTTGAATCCAGTCTGTTTGGTAAATCCAGAGAATAGTGCACACGTTGGAGGGCGGACAGGTTTGACGTGCATTGGACCCGGAGGAGTAATGGAGCTGACTGTCACTCGGATTTCCGATGGGTACTTGAATGGAACATGTGAAGGTTTTCCCCTGCTCAGTGTAACTCGGTTTTTCCTTCCAGGGGAGAGAAGGTCCAGGAATCCAGTAACACAGGAAAGCTTTCTGCCGGGGAGCAAAGACAAAAAAACTTGTTAGACTCAGAGAAACAAAGCTAGGTTAGACTCAGCTAAACTCAGCTTGGCTAAAGTACCCAAAACTGGCAAACACTCTGGCGTCGAGGTAGTGACAGTCCACTGCTCAAATACTCCTTCAGATAATGATCCAATGAGCTGCAGATGTGCAGGGGGGGACAGCGAACAGGGCACCTCCTGGTGGTGGAAAACGGAGAAACACAAACAGGTCATACAAACTGGATTCCAAACAATTGTCATTTCTACTTCACTTAATAATCAGTTACATTTTTTTATTAAACATAAGCCTGTTTGTGTCATTTGTTTCCTCACAGCTGATGTGGTGATGACCATTATTTTTGGACAATGGTGGATTTCTACTAAGAATTCCTTCTGTATTTTTAGATGATTTATAAAGAGATTCTGATGCCAATCTGGTTCACCCAAAAATCATTTTATACTTTTCTTTTTAATAATGAATTGGATGAAAATCTATTTTATCATGCTATACATTTGCAGTTTTTGACCTCTGGTAGATATGTGTGATATCTTCTGTAAGCTTCAGCAGGCTCTTTTGCATGTTTCAGATCCCTCAGACAGTCTTTTCTGGTTTGTCTTCCCTTCATTTTGTGCTCAGCATTTGACAGAAATCCGATTTCAGTTCAACTGAATCACCTTTTTCCTTCAGGGTTCCATTATAGTGGAGGGACCAAAAGGTTGTGGCTTCAAGAATAGGTGGCAACCTCCCTTTAGCTCTACTATTCTTACAGAGCTAACTAAGCTACATGTCAGCTCCTGATGGCATTGCTTTTAATTATCTCCTGGCAGACTAGCTGCCCTGTTTAGACAAGCTTCAGTATCATATTACTGTTAATGTGAAACTCATCTATTGTGCTTTTCATCTATGATGGCTGATTTTCTTTTTTTAAATTAATTATTCAATAATAGATGACTGCTTGTTCTACAAATTAGCTTCAGGGGCTTATTTTTCCATTCTTGTTATTTAATTTTGGATCAAATGGAATACATGATCACATGAAATTCATTTTATATCCTGTTAAGAGAGAACCATAATCGGAGACGCGCTCCTCTGTCTTCATTTTGTCACAGACAAAAGTTGCATAATATTTATTTCACGGGCCGTTGGATAAACCCATGTGAAAGTCCCTTTCTCTTGGGGCAGGGGCTGCTGCTAAGTCCTGAGCACTCAGCCTCCCTCTTTTCCACCAAACTAAATGAAACCACACTGCAGGGCAACAGAAGGACAAAGATGTGCGCATAAATGCACTACCTCTTCTGGGAGCAGTACTGTAAACATGCAGGACTTCACTGCCGTGCGCTGGCGCTGCTTGGCTCTCTGAATATTCATCCTTGTAGCCCTCCCACCATATCCCATCCCACGCTCCCCCCCCCTCTCTCCTCCCATCCCTCGCCTGCTCCGCGCCGCTTTTATGCTGAGCACAAGACACACAGATGTAAGTTTAATCCAGGCAACAGTGAAAGCTGGGGAATGAATCCTGCCCTTTTTTTTCCTACTAATGTGCAAATCAGAAGAATTTCCATCAGCCAGCGCAGCTGTAAAGGTGGACTGCTGGAACTGTGTGGCGTGCTTTATTCTCTCCATCTCTTTGTGTGGATCTATTTACTCTTAAAGCTCGGCTGCAAGAGGTGTCTGCTCAGTGTTTAAAGGACTCTGCAGGACCGTGACTCTGTTCATTCATCTTCAGACAAAACAGGAGGACGGGTAGATGAATCAAGGGAAAACATACATTTAAGCAACGCCTTATTTTTTTTTTCTTATTTAAATGGACTTCATGTCTCTAAATCCAGTGATTGCAGTTTTGTTTGACCCCAACTAAGAGAGGTGAAGCAACAATGTAGTCACTGGCTTCTGACTTATTTTGGACAGGATTTTCACCTGATCAGATATTCATCACTCTTTGCAGAAAGGAGGAATTTCCAGAGGAATTTCTGAAAGACTTGAGTATTCGGCTCAATCTAGAGCATCCTTCAGACTGAATTAGTACGCATCCTTGAAGGAAACTTTGTTACCTTGGTGGAGTTTTTCCCCATTTGATTTTCTTCAGAGGAGAATTTTATTTGAGAAGATTTTTATCAAAACTGTCATTTAGAAGCCAGGATGCAGGTATCCTTAGTGTGCACAGATCACCGTGGGGGAGTGAGCCGCAACACAGAGGACCGGCTTAACCGCCAGAATGCCAACAGCCCCAGCACAGGCACCCGCAGCAAGTTCAGGGCAGTGGCGATGGTTGCTCGCAGTCTTGGGCAGCTCTCAGTTCAGAGCGTGCCCTCCTCCAGCGAGCAAAGCATCAAGACGGGCATGAAGTATAGGTAGGCATGTCTGAAAGCATTCAGCAATCAAAATGTTTTTCCCCGAATTCTTAAATATCCAGAATTTTATATGTTCACATGTTAATTTTCAAAATGATCTACCTATACGAAAATTATAGGGGGATATAATCTAACGACAATAAAGTATTTCACCTTAGGCATGGTATTTTATCCATTAATCAAATATTTTTTATATTAAGCTATAGGAAAATAAATGTAAATTGGGTTGTAATAAACCAACTATTTTAAAAACTAAACTTTGTCTGCCAAAAGTACGCTGCAAAATAGATCAATATCTACTGATTTGTTTTAAACCAAACTATAAAAATGTTCTACTTTTAAAACCTCATTCTACACATTTAGACCAAGTTTTATTAATTCTGTTTATATAAGATTTTTACTGACATGCAAATTAAACCGCTTTGCTGCACTTTAATGCAGTGAATTTCTTCCCCAAATTTGTCAGTTAACAATAATATATGTCACATATCCTCAAATTACCTGTTCAGTTTTCTTTGGATCACATTAAACTAATGATAGCTTTATAAACTTAATACGTATGTATTGTTTGAGAGAAATTAATTGATACATGAATTGTAATAATCATGTTATTCCCTCCATTTCCCTATCAATCTACATGTTTTTGTATTTTATATTCAGCGCTTAAAAAAGTCTAAAACTGAATTGGCAGGTCAGATCTATATGAACAAACGGAACGGAGCAGATTACTGTACAGGATTTCCACTATGTTTATAGTTCTGTTGCCCCCATTTTCAAAAGCTTTTTATTTCTTGCAGACTCTAATCCTCTTTGCATGCAGGAACCTCCAGGCAACAGGAGACTGATAGAATTTAATCTAACAGTTCCTGTTTTAGCTGTTTTGGCAAATATTTATTGCACAAATGCATTTCTATCAGATTTGCAAATGTCTTCCATTTGCATGGTGAATTATTCAAATTAGCTGGGCTATTACACAAATGCTGCAAGAAGAAGAGATGAATAGGAATGAAGATCTCTTCAAATGTTCTCTTAAATCACTGAGGAGTGAGTGTCAGACTGAGCAGTGGTAGACGGCTATAATTCGAGCACTGTGTATTGCAGTGTTCTGTTGTCTGTACCAAGCTGGTCAGTAATGGTGAGTATCGGCAACGTATCAGCATTGCAGCATATTTTCTTTTTTTTCTCCTGTTTTGTCAGTCATGCGTTTCCTTCCATTTAAGCTAAGGTAATGATACATGAAACACATTTCCAGCAGCTATGTGGCCAGTTTCCATTTAGCAGCGTTCTAAAGCTGTGACCTGATATCGATTTCAGCTGATTACAGTTTCTCTGTAACTACTGTAAGAAAATGTATGAGCTTAACTATTAGTAATAATTAATTTTGTTCGGATTTAGGGGAAACTTAGAATGCTTAATGAAAGGAGTCATTGTAATATAGGGTTTAATTGGGATCGTAAACCAGTTGCTCTAAGCTGTCTGAAGCAGAAGTGCAGTATGTTTGACAAAAATGTATTTTACGGTAATACTGATGAGTGTTTTGATGATGAGGCATGTAAGAAATAAACAAATTCCCCAACTAAATATTGTTAATGTCTTTGGTCTTATTGCAAACACCGGCCCCAGATAGTCAGCTACTGGAAACAAAAAGAAATTTTTATCTCAACCAGATGGTTTCACTCAATAGGTTGTCCATGAAGGATTTCCCTTTTCCTGACAAAGAATAAAATCTGTTGTAGTTTTTTTAACCATATTACCTGGACATCATGATGCCCAGTAAAAACATTTTCTGTTAAGAAACAAAACTATAATAAATATTTTACCTACACAAAAAAAAAGGATTGCATCATTTAATATATAAGCATTTTAAAAATGTTTTACCAACTAATCAGTTCCAACCAATAATAAATGGTGTAAACTGCAGCCCTTGCATTAAGTTTGTCAAATGGCAATTATTGGGTTGGTACTATTGGCTTATTTAAAGCAGCAGTGTGCTGATATTTGGGAGCCTAGCATGTTCAATGACCGTCTTTTAAATACCCCAAAAAGATCAGAACAGAGAAACTTCATGAGTTTCAACTTTCTTAGCCTGAACAAACATGTTTTTAATCACCACACTGATACTGGAAATACTTGTTTTTGATTTGTATTAATTTCTTCAATCCATATTGGCATCTACCGCTAAGACTAGTTTCTACAGGAACTTGGAAGCGCTAAGAAATTAGTCTTTTACAAACATGAAAAAGAAAGAAACTCGCCATCTAATTTTCAATGCACTGTTAAAAAGTCTTCAATGCACATATTGGCCATAGATGTTTTTACATAATTTGGTTTTGTCCGTCAGAATGCACCTCAATTGTATAAATAACTAACAAACTCAGTTAGTTCTTGTCTCATCTTTTACCTCAAATATCTGGATTATTTTCTGTGTATCTTTTTAAACCACCTATTGTGATAGATATAAATGTTTTCCTTTTATAGTATTAAGTCGTGGCAAAATGGAAAAAGGCAGTGTTAGGGTAGATCTGAGGGTGGATTTTTCTGAAGCCACATCCCAATCTTTTGCATGTGATTTGCTGGCGGCAGCCCTCTAGTGTTGTCTCACTGTCATCATTGAGCCTAATGATATTGAATGAGAAAAATCATTTGCAGCTCGGGGGCCAGCGGCTTTTTGTGTTCTTGTGCTCTCACAGTGTGCTATGAAGTGCACAACGGGATTTATAGTTGTAAACTCGGCTCATATCTGATGTAAACCGAAGGTAATATGTGACTTGATGCAGTGGGAAGCCCCGGTCGCTCCTGCACAGACGGCAGAACATAGTGTTTGTTTGTATGTATGTATTTTGGTGGGGGGGGCAGCATGAAAGGAAAATTGCTAAGGTTATTGCTGCTGTATGCACAGCTCCCAAATGGAAGTACAGTGGGCTGAAGTGATCTGCGCTTGTGTCACTGTGAATATTTCAAATATACCTCTAGGAGTTGAAGCTTGCAAGCCCTTTGACATCTATGTCCATTTCACTTTTCATCTGTAAAATACCCCCCACCCCTGCTAAAGACGGAGGGAATTTCTCATTTCTCTATTGTGACAGCTGAAGAGGTTTGTGGTTTTATAACTCTCCCCCTAAAGAATGCAGTAAAGCTGTCTTATCTGCATGCCAAAAACTTTCCCTTATTATCCGCTCTGCACAATTGCTGTGAAATTCAGATCAGCTCAATTTGCATAAAGTCATTGCTGTCTGCTTGAATGGCAGCCTTGAATTTGACCCGTCTGCCGTTTAGTTTGGGAGTGACCTCACTCAGCAAGGCCTCTAAAATCAAAACGCACCTCTTTTGAAGGGATGAGGGATTGCGGCAGCTTTATTGGGCTGCCAGTTGGTCTTTAATGGAACTCTGCGTCTGACAGATATGACTGAGTAAAACCACAGAGCTTGACTGAGAATCATCACCTCTTCCAAGGAGTGATTAAAAGCTTTTATTCTGAACTGAATTAATTATGCACACCAAATGAATTGTGATTATGTAAAGCAGTCTTTGTGAGAGAATGTCTGTGAGACTGGGCGAGCGGTACAGGTAAGGCAGTTCAGTCAAGTATTAGCTGTTCTTTCAGTCAACCAAACCTTGCTGACGGCAAGAGTTGTTTTGCTGAGAGGCAGCAGATTTGCAAAGTCCCAGAGTTACAAAAGCCGGTGTGTGTATCCAATTCCAGCTGGGCTGCCATTTTTGTGCTTTGTAAAGACAAAAGTTTGACGGTTTCACCTCAAACTGCTGTAGTTAACAACTGGGAACAGAAACAAGACTCCAGAGAATTTTCTGTGAAATACTGCAAGTTGGAAATGTTTGTTCAGCTTATTCTTCATCCCTGCTGAAGGTCAGATGCATTTGCATTCTGTGATTATTCTTATTTCACTCAATTCTAAAATACGTTTGTGTAAGATAATGTTTGAGAAGTAGGCAATTATAATGCCTTACATTAGGGATGCAATGTGTCAGTAATCTGTACATTTATGCAGTATCAGTGCATTCACTATTGTGTGTGAACAAACGTATCTTTCAACATGGAAACTTAGCTATATTATTAAAGATTTATCAGGAATCTCTTAAAAAGTCACTTAAAATTTCTCAAAATAAATTGTCAAAGTCATGGGTAGGTGGCTTTGAAAACAGATCAGACGAAGGTCTATGAGTCATACTATGAACAACTATAAAAGCACTCGGAGAGCGCAGACCTCTGCCAACCAGCAAATATTGCCCCATATTATGACTTATACCTACAGCTACAACTTGCACATGATCTGGATCATTAGGAAATTTTAGTGAATTACTCCATTTGCATCAGGCGCACCTCTGGTGAAGCAAAACATCCTTAATTCCGTTCCAAAATTCATCAGTTAAGGGGCTGATTATCCTCCCGCAGCAGTGTGTCGCAGTGAGCTTGTCGCAGATATTTTGGATTTATGGCCAATTTTGAAGCGTGGTCTGCGCTGTGTTATTCCACGCCACAAGGCAAGAGGGAGAATCACAAACTAGCTGTGGGTCTAGATACGGCTGAGGAAGTAAACTAATCCTGCTAACAGACAAACATACACGACCAAACATAAACTCCTTGGCAGAGGTAATGAAAGATGAACAGGAACCCTAGTTTCCAAAAGTACTTGGACTATATTTTTTCTCTGGAGAAAAAAAAAGCTAACTGGTACCTATTCAGAGTTTTCTCGTTGTTCTTGTATTCAATACCAGCTCCTTTCTCACCATCTACTCCACCAAGTGTTTCAAGAGAATCCAGTCAAGCTAAAAATAAATAAATAAAAGGTGTTGGAAGACTGCTGGTCACTGATTGGTTAGGACAGTAGCCTCCAAACTTTTCCCCCTTGATCCCCATTTGGAGACATTTTTTGCCTATTGGCTAATGGCAAAAATAATAAATGATGAGTGAGAAAGACAGTGGTTTCTCATATATATTATGTCACTTTGGTGAGTTGAAGACTCGTTTAACAATGAGCTTCATTGTAATGTAACATGATCCATAGTTTGTAGAGTTGAGCAGGTACTAATAGTAACGAACCAATAAACTGTAACACATCCCTTTAAGAAATTACATTATTTTCTTCTCTTTTAGAGTTCTCTGACCTGTTTGCAAACTGGTTCCATTATTGCTGCTTGTTAGGCTGTTGTCATAAAATTTACTGTGGAACCCAAGCGGTTTTGAATGTGGGTTCACGTGTTCAACAATAAAAAGCTCCCTTATTTATTTATCTGATCATTCTGCATCAGATACTGTAGATATTGACCAAAAGCATTGCTGAACTTAATAAACTGAACCAGAGGAAAAACCCATTTAAGCTGAGGTATGTTATATTGTCAAAACCATCTGCAGTGATAAATGTGAGGTCAAAAGAATATGGCTAATTAGCCTTCAAAACAACTGTAGTTGAGTTTCTGTGCAGTCCTTTGGTCATATCAAGTTAGAATCAAAAGAAACATCCATTCAGCAGCATGGTCCAATGCAGCAGGTCGTACTAGTACCATTTTACCTCAGGAACATTATGGTCTGGACTATGTGGAGGTCATTTTTAAAAAAACATCCTGTTAAACAGAAGAAAAAAGAAGAAAAAGACCCCCAGAACAATTCATCAAGACATTTGACAATCAGAGGACTGATTGTTTATAGGTAAAGTGTTTGAAGTATGTACCCAGCACTCCCCTGGCAGCTACGCACGTGTATTTTGTTGGTTTAAACGAAGCCTTAAGGGACTTTCGTCATTTTACAAAATGACCAAAGGTATGGTGTTTGTCACCCTCTCTACCCTCATCACATTCCACAAAAAGGGAAACGATCAAAGCTCCCTAAGCAATTAAAACTATGCTGCTTTTTTAACGGTTGTGTTTCTGTTGACAAATCTCAAATGACAGCTAGTTTATCACTAGCAGGAGAAAGGATGGAAGGCCTCTATGGGGTTGAAACCAGTAGTTCAGTAGGATTTTTAGAAGACAGCCACCTGTTGCTATGCAGAGCTTACATCGTCCACCCCCCCACTCCACACAAATTGGTATCTGTCTGTGCAAGCATAGGTCCTGGATTTCATGTGGAGTTCAGTCACAATCACATCATTAATCCTGGTTTGCTGCTCCAGCTCTGCTACTCCGTTCTCCAGTTGCTCCAGGAGCCAATCCTTAGCAGCATGATGGATCTGTAGAGGCTTTGCTTCCTCCTCAAGATCCATGATTGATTTCTGTTGCAGCTTCACAACAGACATCCAGAGACTTTTTGATATCTTCAACCTCCTCAACTGTCAGTGTCTTCTTTATTTTCAATAATAAAAGAAAAAAAAAACAACAACAAATATGAAACGGCTTACTCAGTGAAGACTTCATCAGCTATAAAGTACTTCTGCTCTGTCACAGTTATTAGTTCCCTGGAGGCTCTACCAAGTCATCGCTGACTCACCACCTACCCTGATGTACATCTACATGCTGGTTGCTTTAACATTCGCCATCTCAAGAGGTCCACTTTCACTTTAAGAGCGGACATTGAGCCTCAGCCACAGTAGATGGCCTCTGGCAGGCTTGTGCAAGTGGATGGCATTTAAATCCCACCACTGTGTTGCTTGAAGTTAACCTTTATCATTCTCAGAAGGAAAATCTTGTCTTCTGTAGTTTTTCATTGTTTGTGCATCTTGAAGTCACTTCAGAAAACAGATGGTTGAAATAACTGTGAAAGGAAGTGACAAGATTTACAAGCAAGACTTCTACACTTTTAGTCATTAATTAGTGCTGTGAGCATCTTTATTGCTACTGGCTGCCTTAGAAGAGCTGAAAACAAGCTGATGGAGCTCAATTTGCATCACATTTGTGTTTGTTTGTGAATTTGTAAGAGTAGTGCCTTTTTGATTTTAACACCAATGCATAACCACTCAGGCTCTGCTGATAGTCTGTGGGTGTGTGAGCTTTGGGGCGTCACGAGTGTGGCTGCATGCTAGGAAAGGTTTCCCGCTTTCTAAGGAGCGGCCATCATCAGGGAGACAGCTTTCCTCTGCATGTAGACCGTCAAATTTGAACAGAAATACTGCTCAAACACAAATACTGCATTATCCTCTCTAAGGGTAATTTATGGGATCAAAACAAACTTAAAATCACTGAAATGTTTAGGTGCCATTTTTAATGAGCACACATTTCCTTTTTCCCTGAGTGTATTGGTAGCTGTCAACTAATTTTAGCAAACGTAGGTTTATATTTCATGGAGCCCGATTAGGTTCTGTTTGTGTTTGGAGGAGAAAGATGAAGTATGTTGAAGGAGGAAAAAAAAAAGACAGCTGTTCTTTTTTCGCCTCACTGATAAAGTTTAATTAGAGCCTCTGTTTGCATGTGAATGTCGCTCTGCTCTCCCTCTCTACATTAGTTTCATTAAAGCTCTAGAAATAGCTTCTATTTAATAATTCTGCTGTCAAAAAGAACCAGTTCTAGATTATGTGAAAAGTATGGTCAGATTACAGGTGCCTCTAAATGACTTTGAATTCAAGTAATCCAATTAAAAAAAGAAGTTAAGGTTATATAGCATGAATTAATTTCACGTAGGGTGGCATATTTCTTTAAGTTTTCATTACTATGACTTGTAGTTGATGGAATGTAGTTTCTCTGCAAATGACAGTTTCACGTACGATCATCTGTTCTCAATCCTTGGTTGATGATGTTTTTGTATGAATTTCTGCATTAGTGCAGGATTTATTTTTCCCCCCTTCTTCCTTTAAAACTGACTTTCGGCTCTTTTATATAGTGCTCTGGTGTCGCTCATCTTCTACTTGAAATTTCTCCAGAGATTCTGGGTGAGGTGTCTGTATCCAGCTCATGTATTGGATGGGTCTGTGTTGGCCACCTTTTGAAGCTTTGACTCCAGCTGCTGTCCACACCTTCTAAATATCTCCAAAACTTTCATTACCCGTTAGCCATCATGGTAAAAAAAGAAAAATCTAACAGAATAAACAGTAGAATATGTCATTCTTTGTGCTGAACCTATTAACTAAGTTTGCATCATATATAAATTCAATAAAAAATATATAATTTATTCATATGCATCTGTTTTGCGTTCAAAGAATAAGCATGTTTTTAGGACTAAGGTGGCGTTTTTTGTTTTACAAAAAAGTTGTTGCTTAATTTTCTTAACACTCTGTGCTAGAGATCAGATTTGTGCTGAATGTGATGAGGGGTCAACATGAAACCTAAATGACCACTGATTTCAAGAAGAACAGCTTTGAGGCTGCATTAGGTTGTGGCTGAGAGAAACTTGGACTGTTATATAACCTGCAAAGCGGTGGCCGAAGATAGAAAAATGTTGAACAAATTGAGACTGGGCTACTAAAGCAGCAGAGCAGGGCTCCAGTGTGACACGACATCATGCTCAGTCATGTGTTAGAAATATTTAACCTTAACATTTTTCTAATAAGATAGATGGCACCAGTTTTGTCTTAAATGGCAATTTTTAGTTTGTTTTTATCAATGAGTTCAGAAGCTTTATGGACAACAAAAATAAATGTTTTAAATGTCCATATATCACTCATCAAAACCTCTTTTGACTCATCTGTGTGTTTTTTTTCTGTAAAATACTTGAGATTATGAAGAGCATCCTTCCAGCATCTCAAGTAGGGGAGCTTTCTCTGATTGCTTGTTTATATCAAATATGCAATATCAAAACAATTTGAATAAACATTAGAAAGTGGGTGCAGATCACTTAAGCCTCATTCATTTTATTTCTGCAGAGCTTTTTGTACCTTTTTTTCCTCATTAATTTTCAGAAACACCTTAAACCAGTGCCATCTGTTTAAACTATATATTAAATTAAATTGTCAATAAGCCAATATTGTAACATTTAGATTCAATGCGAAACAAAAAAGGAAAAGCATAACAGTTTCCATGAGTAAACACCTCTGCAGCTAACACTCTAAGATGTTTATACTCCGTGACACGATGATGCAAATGATGCCTATGAGAAAGGGTGAGGTTTTTTTTCTTTCCTTCTTTTAGTCCCTGTGCTGTGATTCTGTACAGTATTTTATGAATTGGCACGTTAGGCCATCTTACATGATGGCTATAATTGGAGAAGTAAGTCTAATCAGATTTGAACATTTATCTGAGCAATTACAGCCCTGCACAGAGGAGCTGTCAGTGTTGATGTCTGAGTAAATCAGAAATGAACACACATTTAGTGTTTCCCTCATCAAAGATAGAGGGTGTTATCAGTAATCAAGCAAAATGTCTAACATCAAAACAAGTGTTAAGTTTATAATATTGGGCTTGGCTCAAATGAAGATGAGCTATATTAAATTTTTTGAAGTGCTAGAGTTGTATTTGCTAAATGAACAAATGGATCTAAAAAGCTTTATAGTATTTTTAGATGTTCTGGTGAAGATTCTCAGTCATCCAGGTCATAGTCATTCCAAAAAAAACAATGGAGAGTGGTTTGGGTTCTTTGTTGGCCTGCACAACCTGATACTGGTCTATGGCTGGCAAAGAACCCAAACAACTCCCTATTCCTAAGAGGCGGAACCTTTTCTTCCGGTTCAATTTGCATGTTTTCTAAGCAAAACAAGGCGTTATTTTGGTCCACTCCATAAAGCCTCGGACTCGACACTAATTCTGACATTTTGAATTGAAAAAGCTTTCTGGATGGAAGCGAAACGTCTTCAAACTCTGAAACAAAGTCCATTGTACTGTGTTTTAATAGTTAGATGATTTTAAATGTATTAAAAATCACAACGGATTAAATGATCCTGCGTACAGCACTGAATCAGCAAGACATTCTTCAGTGAACCACTTTCTGAATAATTAAGCTACACTCTGTGACAATAGGTTAAAAACATTGACTTAACCTAACCTTGTTGGAATTGTGGAACATGGTTTGTGCAATATATGGCCATATATGGTAATATGGCCAAAATCTAAAAGTATAGTTTTTAACTGGAATCAATATAATTCCAATATTAACATAAACAATATCAGGCCTCAAATAAAACAACCAAGAAGGCCGAAAACAGATCCCTGTACAAACACCTGACACCTGACTCCTCAAATTAAACATTTCAGGATTAGTAACTTTAAAAAAAAGAATTAAATTTGACTATTTTATTTGGAGCTACTATCTGAAGAGCAGAAGGATACTTTTAACCTGGTAATTATCTTTCCCTCTTAATATTTCTCAGGTTATGAGTTCTTGCATCGTTCATAGTTTCTATCGTTACAACTTGCTATAAAAAAAAAAAAATGGCAAAACTATTCAAAACCTGCTCCAAAATACTAACTTAAAGGTATAGTGGTGGAGTTCTTTTTCTGGGTGGATCATCAAACTAAATGGTCTACTAATTGTCAATCATTCTGGTGATATGTTTACGTAAGTCCGTCCTACATTCTCGTCCCCATTTTCACTTACTGGTGGTGAGTCTGACATAGTGGAAAAAATGCACATCATCTTTTGGAAAGTGAGCTTGTATGAGCGATGCAAACAGCAACTTTTAAACAGAGCGTGCACGAGGAGAAATGGGCTCGTTTACGCTCTCACACCCGTTTAATAGACGTTACCTCTCAGGAGTGTGCATCTGCATTTTTTTTCTTTTTAAATGGTCTTTTCAAAAGTTTGTGGAAACTGCTCCACTATACCTTTGTTTTCAGGCCATACTAACATATCTTAGTATGGATGAACCCTTGATGAAATTGTGGGGCAGTTTTTTTTTATTTTATTTTGTTTTTTTTTTTCAGTCATTTATTTTCTCCCCTGTTCTTTTACTTGTGCTGCAAATACCCTGTGATCTACAGTAGCCTTGCCTTTGGTTATCCTTCTCTCATTAATACTTGCCTTATTTTACATTTCTTTTCTTGAGCAAAGTAAAAAGACCCCAGCCCTGTTTTTGGTGTATTTTCTTCTAACCTAGTGCAACCTGACAACAGTAGTTATGTTCCCCAGAATGAACCAAACATTTATCACAGCAAGGATTAGCCCAGTCAAAATAAAATTATACAAATCACTCTTACCATATCACTGGACGGCTTGCTGGTGACAAGCTGTTGCTCTGCTCTTTTATGTCTACTTTATTTTAAGCTCTTCTTCTTCTGCTCTGACTGTAACATTAACAGCAGAGTGACCAGTTGTTTTGACCAAGATGCTTTCTACATGGTGTAAAACGGTCTATGCAATCTCGGACATTTCTAAAGAAAGCTTTTTTGGGGGACAGATACAAAACAGGCAATTGGTCACTTTATCACAGGCACTCCTTTTCTAGCTTAAATTTGCTAGGTAGGGGCTTAGCTGAGATTAGCCTCCTAGCACTGAGCATACTGTGGTGTACATCATCGCTCACAGTGTGTTGAGGCTTGAATTGACTGCTCTGAATGTCAGTCAGCAACAAATGCTGTAATCATACACTACTGTAAATGGAAATAAAGAAAATGTGTTTAAATGTCACATAAATTAAACTGACTTATAGATTGATGGTGAATTATCTTCCAGCCCTGAGCTGCTCCCATCTTTGGTGCTGGGAAGGGAGGCTTTTTATTTCCCCACTTGAATTTGTTTCATCTGCAAACTGAGAGATCTCTGACCACTGCCTGCTGCTTATCACACACCAACTACTCATCCAGTAAATACTTCCACCACCCGTAAAAAAAAAAAAAAATGAAACCTGGCAAGTGTCACACGCAAGAGAAAGGCTTTTATTTTCTTTACTTCTGAAGCATGAAATTAAATGTTTAATAGTTATGTAATGGGTTCCAAATAAACAAAAAAATTTTGACAAAAACCAGGTGCTCTTCTTTGCCTCCCTTCTGGGCTTAATGCTCGGCTAATCTTTTTGTTTGCTTTTCTATAACTTCCTCTACAGCGAGCCGATACAGAAAGGTACCAGTCTAAGTCCCCATTCACAAGAAGATTTGCATATTTCCAAAAATGACAAATTATTCTTCTCAATTGAACTCGGGTAAAATCTCCTTATTCATTTTCAAGTCCAATCAGAGTCTCGCAAATCCATCTTGGGCTTTGATCTGGTGATGAACAAAGTCTTTTTGTCCGCAGCTACAAAAGAAGGTCGTCCATCAGTAAGATATGATTAAAACCTCAAGGTGGAAAGCTGTAGATTGGTACAAGAAAAAGTTCACATATGCTGGTTTTGTAGCAGTTAGATGGCTTCTATAATTAGAACAGGCTTGGCTGTATGCTTTTTACTAAAAAAGTGGAGTAAATGACAATGAGATTTTAATATATGAATTTAGTCATAGCAAACATCTAATCGGGATTCTCTTTGGTAGAGGGCAGTTTTTTTTTAAGTCACAAACCTTATACTGTTTTTTTTCTTTTTAAATCAACTCTTTTTTCCAACTAAGATGACGTAGAAAAAAAGTAATTCAGTAGGTTTACCCTTTCAGGTTATATATTTTCCTGCATCTTCCAGCTTGTTTTCTCATTTGAAATCCTGATGACTGCAAATCCTCTCCTAATACATCTCCAATATTTTGAGTACCTGTATGTCCCCCCTTTCATACAGTGTTTGTCACTGGTGCTATTATTGGTTTTAGGTTTTAAAGGTAAGCAAATATACAAGCCACCCCATAAATTAATTGATATTTGACTTCTTTTTATTAACTCACAGAAACCTTAAACTAAGTAAAGATGGTATGGAAGTCTTTGAAATTTTCCACTGCTAAACATAATTATCTGTGTTTCTCAAACAGCTCTGGCCTTTACTGTGTTCGGTCAGTCTTAGGTTTGATGGACATTATTATAGTATTCTACCCAATTGCTCCTAAATAACCTTCAAGATGAATCTACAAAGTTTAATAATCTCTTTAGAGTGATTGTATGTCTTTGTAATATAAATATGAGGGATCCTTGTCATTTTGATTGACGCCAATGTCACTGTCTCATGCTGCATCAGTCTTCCTCCTTATTGAGAGATTTCCGAGTGATGATGTCTTTACTGTCAGGGTTCATTTTGCTGAGTGGGACCTGCAACCTGACCCCACCTTCTCCCAGACTCTTGCAATGGGCTGCTAAACCAATACGAATCAGTATCTGAGACATTTCTACTTTAATGTCCTACAGAACAAAGTCCAAATGAAAAGATGTCCATAAAATGGGAAATTTTCTGCATATAAAACATGACCATGTAGGTCTAATAAAACTTAGTCCCTCTGTGGAATCTGGTTGGTTTACTTTAATTTTTTCACAGTGCTGTCTCTGTTTAAACTGCACTTCAATGGCTGTTTTGGGAAGAAACAGAAAAATTTAATTATATATATATTTTTAAGAATTGTTCTATGGTTTAATTACAACATGAATTCAAGCCTTGTGATGCTGCCGAAGTTTTAAAATGTATATAATGTAAAATCTGCTGTTTTTAAACCACAGTTCCGTTCATTATTCAGTTTTCTCAAATGCACATAGTAGCAGCAAACATCTGCATGGATCTATACAGTATGCTCACACTTCTGTCTCTTCTCTATTTCATACAGCCGGTCTTCTACAGATTATTTTAGTTATCCTCCCACATGTCAACTTTCACTCCTGCACATGTTACATCATACCCCCTGGCACATTTCTTTATTTATTAACTCACAGTTGACTGGCAAAAGCAAACTTTTACACTCCTCTGAACTTTTCTTTTTAAATCAAATGTTGATCTACATTTGGAAATCTTGCTGAACCTATTTAGAGGGATTTTTGCTTTTCCTTTGTAATAGTTTAGCTAATATTCTGCATACTAACAGGGAGCAGAAGACATGGTGGGAATCTTTAAAGGCTTGCAAACATCCAAGCTGTGAATGTCAGCAGCTGGGTTGGCCTGGGCCGTGATTGGCTGAAAGATGGCGGCTTTCAGAGGCAAGCTGGTGAAGGCAGTCAAAGTTGCACACCGCTGCAGGGATTTTTTGTCACAGGGAGGCTGAGGTATCCTGGGGTGCTGAGAGAGATTTCTCTGGATGTCATGGAGGGCCTGCTTAAGAACCGTTTCCCGCCTCTGATTTTCCTTGACATTTTACAGCACATGCATACACATAAGACGACTCGCACATCGTAGTCTTTTCCTCACCCATTTGTCAGTACGACAGAAGATAAACGATCCTTCCAAATCCATACAAACCTTGTTCTTCTCATTTTCTGCTACTGAAAGCCCCAACTGCATTACAACCAAAACCCTGCAGAAACTCATAGGAATATTTATTAACTCACCATACTCTCTTACCTATATACTAACCAGCCATTGTGATAAAAACTGATTTGCAGCACTCCTTAGCTGCATTTGGAAGACAGACCTTTGCAAATCACTGCCACCTCAGCTCAGCATTAATGTAAATTTATTTCTCTGTTTTGACAGAAACCTTGGAAAGTCTGGCCTGCGCGTCTCCTGCCTTGGATTAGGTGAGATCACTGAAAAAAATCCGAATTTGTGGACATGGTAAATAACCCTGTCTATCTTTTGACAAAGAGAAAGGCGTCACTGCTACTCCAGAAAGTGAAAAAATTTTCTTTTGCTTTGAGTCTTTCCAGGTTTAAGCCCTTTCCTGAGAGTATATATTAGCATATACCTTTTAAATGAATTCTTAGAATGTTTGTTTTAGCTTAAGTAAATCTAGAGTAAGGTTTCTAGGGAAAATTAATTATTAATTATTCAGGAGCATTTAACAGTGTAAGTAAGAAAATGCAAAAAAAAATAAAATAAAATAAATAATTATCATGGCGATAGAAGATGATGCCTGGTTAAGAAGTATGCCTTATTTTCAAGGAGTTGGCAACCCTAAAATCACTGTACTGTAACATTTCGAAATTAAAAGTGTAAAATTAATTTATGACATTAATTTATCTCTTTAAGTGTAATACATCTTTTTTTTAATGCTACTTCTTTTTTATTCAGTCACTGAATTTACTTTAAGCAGTCCAACCTGGAATGTTACTTAAACAATCCATCTGATATTAGCTTTAAATTAATGTTTAATCAACGGTAGGAGAAAAACAATTGAACAGAGCTCATTATGTCCCGTTTTACATCCCTTTTTTTTATCTCTTTTGAGAGTACTGTACATGAAGATTTTTGGTTGTGATTATGTGCGTTTATGTGGTTATAGCATTAGCGACATTAGCAGTCTGCCATGGTTCATTTACCATAATTTCCTCTCTTTTACAATACGTAAAAAAATTACACAATCACATTTAACCAACTGCCTGCTGGTGAGTTCCTGAATTGAATTCCCCCTTTTGGGAATGCTAATATTAGCAAGCTTCCATTACTGATGTCAAAACAGGTGCAGGGTCAGAACTGCGCATTGTAGAGAACGCGCTCTTGTGGGCATTTCTAATTTGCCGAAATAACCCAAATGAATTAAACCAAGCAAATCTTTCACTTTTCTAATAATTTCCTGGAGAGTTTTAAATTGTGCCCAAAGCTGACACACCATTTAACATGAAATAGACACATTTCCAGGTGATGACTCTTTTATTTAATATTTTCAGATATTGTAATGTATTGAAAAGCAACACCTGCTTGTCTGACTGCTGCTTTTAAAACAAAAATGTACTCACAGTGTTACCTATTTGGGCTAGAACCTGTTTCTTGCAGGTGATGTGCTGTTTTAGAACATATGGCTTTTCTCCTCACCCATTTCTTTGTGTGTGTTTGCCTCCCTGTTATCCTCTGCAGGAACATGGGTGACATTCGGTGGGCAGATAACGGATGAGGTGAGAGCAGATGGATCCTCTATTAGTCAAATCTTGATATTAAAAACATTCACAGAGAAGTTCTTTCCCAGAATGTTCAACAAATCAAGTTTAGTTACTTTTTCAGTAGATCTATCACTACAAAGTGTCAGCAACATAATAATGCATGTTATTAAAAGATACTGTTGCTATCTTTATTTTTGTGAAAGCAGATGAATAATTAAGAAGCTATAATGCTTTGCATCAGCCCCCCCCACCCCCGTCTGTTTCTTACCCCTTGTTTTCTCAACAGATGGCAGAGCAGCTGATGACTCTGGCCTATGAAAACGGCATCAATCTGTTTGACACAGCGGAGGTCTACGCTGCTGGAAAGTGAGTGTATCCTGTATCGCTGTGACGACGAACCTTAACAAGCTGCTGGTTAATGATAGGTTGGGAATCCACCCAGTGCAGAGAAATGATGCACCTAATCTGTTGAGCATTAATAAAAATCCATATTGGTGTTGCATGAACAGTCTGTACCGTTCTCTGTTGTGCATAAATATCTGGTCAGCCTGCAGAAAAGATGCACTGATTACCGGTCAAAGCTGGCACTCCAGACCCTCTCTGCTTGCTTCTTTAAGTAATCAGTTACTTCCTGGCTTTTTGTTTAAATAAATATGCTCCTTTTTTGGAAAAGAACAGGAACAGAAAAAAGTAAGGTGTCATTTTACCAAATTTAATTGTTCCATATGAGCTTTTCTTAAATCATTTAATCTTTGACAGATACCTAGCCTCCACCTGGAAATTACTTCTGAAGAACTAGTCAGATTCTTTATTCCAGAAAACCTTTTGTTCCTTTCGCTTTAAAAAAATGTTTTATTTCGACTCAATCAAGCATCAAAATCGTAACTGTAGAGTGATAGAATGGTAAAAATGCTGAAAGCTGCACAATAAACCTCTATTTTTAGAAAAAAAATAATAGCCTATTACCATAGGATCTATATATTAAAATTTAGTCTGTCATTATTTGAACTCATCTTGGAATATGACCATCATTGTCTTCATTAAACATAGACCCAACTTTGGATTAAAAGCATAACTAAACCATTTATTTTAAGTTTCCTATTCATTCTGGGATATTTCTAGAACTGGACATACATCATTTGATTGTGGAGAGATCTGCGATTTTAGGATGAATTGTGCTTAATGTATTAAATCAACTCAAAGGAATGCAGAACTGTGAAGTGGGAGGATGTTAAACAAGTTTTTTTTTTTATATATAGGTAACTAGTCTCCCTGAATTAGCATATGGTTCATCCACATATTGCTACAATTAAATCTGTAAAACCATTATTTAAATGGCCAGTTGTTGATTGGGTTTGCTAGGTTGCCATGCAGTTTGCATATTCAGATGATAGATTGATCAATGCTCTGTGAAATGTTCAGGGCTTTTAATACTGTTTCATGTTTTAACCCCAGAAAGGAACCTCCTGCTTATCAGGTCTGATAATTGCGTTTTTTTTTTCCCCATTGTGGACTAATCTGCTTTTTACAATGACTTGGAGGCTTTGAAATAATCTATGGGATTATCCTTTGCGGAACCGTATATCTGATTAACTACAAAATTTCTGTTTTAATCTGCTGAGAATATTTGACTCTATGACTTTTGTTTTCAAAGACGCAACAGTAGAATATTTAAATAAGAAATAAGAAAAACAAGACAGAGATCTTTTTTATAAGTCCTTTGTAGCTGTTGCCTGCCACATGTCACCTGTCAGTGTTGTATCATGATGTAATCTATGAAACAAGTGCTAAGTTGATCTTACTTTCTATCATATCCCTTCCTCTCTGTGATCCATGAAAAAACCTGCAGTTAAAAAGAGACACAAATCTGACATGTGAGAGTTTGAGCAAGACAGCAGCTTAATATTTGTTGCACAGGTGTTAATCCTGACAACACCAAGATGCTTACATGATGCAAAGGAGCTGAGCGCACTTTGCACGAGTGTGGAAAAAAGCTCTAATGTGAAGTACTTCATGCAGCCATAGGATTGGTTCAGCTGTTGAGTCAGTTGCTTTATTGTGGATTCAGTGCTGTGGTGCACAAAGACTAACCTGATATTTAATCTGTGTATTGATGGTTCAGAATAAAACAAAACATCAAATAAATAAAGTGCTAATGCATTTTTTAAATATTGGCAGGGTCAATTTGTCAATCTCAATTTATTCTGAATAGACCAACAGAAACAACCATTCTGGGGGGAGTAGCACCCTAGTGGTTAGGGCATAGAGTCTGGAATCCTGATGTTCTGAGTTCGAACCCCACTCCCACAGACTGCCACTCTGGCTCTCTGAGAAAGACCCTTAACCCCACACTGCATCCCGGGAGCCCCACGATGGCAGCCCACTGCTCCCCAAGGGAATGCATTAAATGCAGAGGTACATTTCTCCAATGTGAGATCAATAAAGCTCAATTATTATTATTATCATCCACGAGTATTCAGTGCTGTTTACTGCATAATTAGTAGAATAACTTTTGTCTTCAGTTAAAACAAAGTTGTTTTGGGGTACGCCTCTTCAAACTTTGCATATAGATTTTAATTTCGCCCATTATACTTTACAAAATAACTAATTTTAATCAGATTGCTTTCAGTCACTTTCAAACAATGACACAGATTATAAACTACTGTAGATTCAGTTCATGCTCTGATCTCATCTAACCAATTAGACTGTCTCTGGAGAACAGCTGTATCTTCCCCACATAATGCTGCCAACACCAGTTTTTACCCTCCTGAGGGGAGCTAAATGCAGATCCAAATATATCTCAGTTTTATTTGAAAACAAATGCTCACAGTATTTCTGGTTATTCTCTTAGATAATAATCAGAAATACTGTAGTTATAGACGGAGAAACTGGGTTAAGGCAGTATTAATATGTAAATATTTCTTGACTAATTTCTCTGCATCAATATATAGACCACCGTTTTGCAGAAGACGGAGATAAACATGCTCAACTAAACATTTGCTGTTTATTCCTCATTATTGCCTCTGTTATCAGCAACCGCACACATGGTCTCAGTATTAAAAATTCTGAAAGAAATGTTCAGAGCAGCATTCTGGTTTCTTTCATGCTGAATGCACAGAAAATGGCTGATGTGCAAAAAAATGGCGACAAATCGGCTGCCCAATTACGGTGAAACCTGAAAGTAATACAATCTTTTTCATCCACGAAACATGCAGCATTATATCACAGATCCTTCTGTCAGTCAAAGCTTCGATTCAGCACCATATAGACCTAATTTATGGCTAAAAGGAAAGCCAGCACGCTCCAGGCAGACTGTACCGTACATTTGGACAGTCAAATTACTCACTTTACACAAGGGCAGCCCTACAGCTATGTGGGTGAGACACACACACACAAACCTACTGTAAACTCACACTAAGAATATTCCTGCATTGTTGCTAAAAAAAAATGTCAGTTCAGCTGGCTGGATGTGAGGCAGCAGTGCAGCTAAAGTAGAGGTTAAAGCAGAGGCTAAAGTCATGTTTTAATTGACTGAAAGAATCCAGCAAACCACTAGACAAGAAAAAAACAGTGTTTTGGGGGGACATCTAAATATTTTACTGCCCTGATCTTAAATAAGTTACTGAAAAACACGGAATTGTGTGAATAATGAAAACAACTCAAAGAGGGGAACAGTAGAAGGAAAGCACTCAGGTGAACAAGAAAATAATTATTTTCAGTTCATTACAAGGTTCACTGACTTCCATTCAGGATGCTCTCATTTTTTACTTTGCCATAATTATGTTAAAAATAATTTATTTATTGACAACCTTCTGGGAAATCTAGAGAACAAACACATCCACATGGATAAAACCCTTCATGTGATATCAGTAAAATCAGCAGTCTCGTACATAAGGAAGCATATGGATGGTGACGATTTACACTTCACATCTATCAAACTACTCTGCTAACTGCTCTCAGCGGAGAATAAAGGTAATGATTCTGAAAGTTAGCACAGGATAGTATAGAAGGAAGATTTCTATACCAAACTGGGAAATAAAATATTTAAAGCAGAGAGTAGGAATGGGAGACTTTTTTTATAGAGCTTTTTTTTTAAATGAAAGCTGTATATCTGATAGCTATTGGTTCTTTTTAATCTAATTTAATAACATCTCTGCCGCTTAGCCTTATATTAGAAAAAAAAATTCTACCAAAACAAAAAACAGCTTCCAGATGTACTAGACTCACGGAAAACAACAAACACTAAAACCTGGGCCAAATATTTGTCTAAACACCAAACAGCATCAGGGGTGCTTAATACCTGGGGACATAAAGCCTTTTAATTTGTTAACCAATTTGAATCTGTTGATTGATGTTTCTTTGAATTGGATAAAACTGAGCTCTGATTACTAATCTTTCCCTTTTTTTTTTTTGAGAACATTTTGCATCATTTTGTAGTTTTGATTCATTAGCTATCAGAGCTCTTTAAATTAACTTTTTATTTCATAAATGTTGTCCAGTCAATCATAGGACATCATACTAGGCTGATTCTTGCACGATTGCTTCACAATTTTTTTATTCCCTCAGCAACAAGAGCATCACACAGTCATATACATTTGTAGTCTAGTAAACTAGCCACAGCGGCCAAAATCATTTTTGCCTGCGAGTTGACCTAGCCTCGATCAATGCCCGAGGCTCTAGAACTGGTGGGCCAATCACAACGCAGAGTTTTGAATTTTTGGACACAAAACGAGGGCTGGACGACAAAGCTGCTTGACGCTGGCACAATAAGGAAGATGGCAACAACTATTGAACAGTTCTCGTTTGACTCAGCTTTGGAATCAGTTTTGGAAGGATTAGGATTGGGGTTTTCGGTGAAATGTAAGCAGGAAGAGGCTCTACGCTCACTAATTTTTAAGAAGGACGTATTCGCCGTTTTACCGACAGGCTGTTTGTTTACACTCGCCCACCAGCTTTCTGTCGGGCTTAATACGTTACAGTAAGTGGCGCTCATTGGTCAGAGCGTTGACCAATAGGCACAGACATGGTTTGAAAAGCAACGGGTTGTTCTCATCAACAATCTTCAAATGTCTCATTCATCGGGGCCAGACTAAATTACACATTCAATCTCACATTTAGTCTGGTTTATCTGGTTAACTGATTTGCAGATTTGTAAGAAATGTGGGGTTAATTTAATTGCATTAGGGTAAAGAAGTTATTCACAAAGCATCTTAAGCCTTATGCTTATGTTGATGTTGAAAAGAGGTCTTTTAGTGAGTTCTAAGCAGAGAAAATTATGGAAAAAGAGAGACTCTTGGTTAATCCAAGCAATTAACAATCAACTAGATGATTAATTTTAAATACAGATGTGAGACAAACTTTGTCATCTATAATAGGAGTAAATATAAGTTTCAGGGCTAGGGTTATATGTACACCTTTAGTTACAGAGTTATATGTACACCTTTAGTTACAGAGTTCATTTTATAGAGCAAAAATAATGAATCAGCACAAATAAATAAAATCATTTTCAAATACTATAGAAAAAGATTCATCTCAGTATTACAGTATTAGCAGAATGAAAAATGCTCTCAAAATAAATAGTAAAAATGGGAGAAAATATAAATATACATGCTCTGGAAAACCTAAAGGACAATAATATGAACCATACAAAGATGAAAGATATTAATGAGATTTGTATTGTAGTATCTGGGGCTGAATCGCTTAATTGGATTAATCTTGATTCATCGATTGTCAACTGGAGTGTAGAGACTCTAAAACATGCCATTAGCTGATAAAGCAACCCACTTATAGTAGTAATTATATTAAAATTTTAAAACAACAAAAACAAAGATTGTATTTAGCAAAAAATGAAAAACATTTCCGTCTGTCAATATGCTCTACCCAGAACTCCTCCAGTGGAAGAGTTTTATTTTCCCATGGTTTAATTCTATTATTAAAAAATTGTCTTTGAAGAACCTTTTGTTATCAGATTATTAATTGATTAATCTAAAAAAAATTATCAACAGATATGGATTAGCAAAATAAAAATTGGTTGCAGCCCTAGAGTATCTTCAGGCTCTTATGTGTGCCATAATCTCCTCCGAGTTTGGATTGCAGAACACAGCAGTGCTTCTCACCTTCCAGGCTAGTGTGTGAAAACAGAGCAATCGATGCATTGATCTGCTCGCAATGAGCTTCCAAGTCTGCCTCTTAGAGCTCGCCATGATCCCTGGATCAAATGTAGCCTGAAACACTTCTAGATATTCCACCATCTAATCATAGGTCCAGTTCGGTTTTCTCCTATTTTATGCATGTTATGATCTGTTGTCCAAAACAAACTGCTTTTTGTTTATAAACAATTGGTTCACAATAAAAAGCTGACTCTTAGTCTTATTTCTTTATTAACAACTTTTATATCCAGGGGTGTTGCTGGCAGGGTCACCTAGTGGTGCTTTGAAATATTGCTTTCACCGATTCTAAGATCTACTATAAACCCTCTGATTTCTAGCCAACTGATTTCTTGGGGATCTAATGTAACTTTTTCTCTACTTACAAAATATTCATAGATTAATAAGTAGAAGGTCAATTATCTACTGTAGTAATTAGTCGTATCTTAAGGATTGTCCTAAGATATTGCTCCTCATTGCTCCCTGCATTCCTCATCATTGTTCTCATTCTAATAAATTATTTAGCTCCAGCTAGGATGTTTCTGAAATGAAATCCCAAATGCTACATAGATTAATTCAAACATATATTTTTGTGTCTGCCCAACAAGAGGATTTACATTTGAACTAAAAGTGAGCAACAACATATTTAGGATTTCCCATCTTTTTCTCTTGTTTGTTTTGTTTTTTGCTGTTTTTTTTACAAAAGGATTTTTAAACATTTGGGTCATCATTTATAAAAAACAGTCAAGGGTCTGTATTTACAGAGTGCCTTTTTTTAGTTAGGGGACTCCAAAGCTCTTTACATTACGTTCAGTTTTTCACCCATTCACGGAAACCTTCACGTTGCCGTACACAGGCGACACCGGGCCCTCTGATCTGACCACTGTCAGTCCTTCCACCATCACTCCATTATCCTACCAAAGAAGTGATGCAAATATATCCCTATTTTACTTTTATGATTGAAAGACGTCTAAAGTTTTGTCTTGAACTGTCCTCGTCTGATTCTCAGAGTATCCTTTCGCTCAAAGTCTTTGATTCCAGCTTGCAGCCTGGTGTTTAGCTCTACAGATACTGGTTCCTGACACTAAAATAAAAACAAAAAGACAAAACTCCTTCCTCTCTGTTCATGGCCTCAGTGTCTGAAAGACTTTCATTGAGCAACCTGGTGTCATCTCATTGTTTGTCAGAGCAAGAGAACCACAGAGACACAAACAGCTTTCTGGCCAGTCCTAATGAGCCCCATGTTGATAGTAATGTCGCTCATTAGCACCCCTTCAGCTTTTAATGAGACACATAGCGGTGTCTCAGGACCCGCTGACTCTGACCGGCCCGCTGATTCACACCATCAGATCCTTAACAGGTGCTCCTTAGAGTGTGGGGTGTGCACTCAGTGCTTCAATTTAATCCAGAAATCCAACCTTAACCCTCACATCTTCTCAGCGCTATCTTAATTTAATCTCTGCTTCGTTTTGTTTGCTTTGCAGGGCAGAGGTGGTGCTCGGGAACATCATAAAGAAGAAAGGATGGAGGTATGGGCTCTCTGTAATCCAGCCTGATGCTTTTAAATTTCCGTTGCAGCAACAGAGCTCGCCTGATGTATCTTTTATCAACCCTCATCTCTAACCTGATAGTAGGCTTTGTAATATGTGTTGTGAAGCAGAACAGTAAGGTCCCAGTCCACCAAACACTAAACTAAAGGAGGCCTTTACTCCAGTGTTCCTTCTCAACGAGGCTGAATAATGGATGAACTTCTTGTTTATCTGTGATTAGCTTTTGTAGTTGATTTCAGATCAAAGTCTAAACTTGCACCAGAACACGTCAGTATCGCACATTAAATAGTAAAGTTTTAATTCATTATTCCCCTACAGATGTGTGTAAGTTACCCGTTATAGTATGTGCTGGAAAACAAGACCAGACTCTTGTGCAAGATGCAGAAATCACTTGTCTCCTCTGCATTAGTTTGAGGTTTTCAGTGACTCAGCGGGTTCATGTGGCAGCTGTTTTAACAGATGTGCTGTCATCTTCTGTTTTAGACGCTCCAGTCTGGTGATAACCACAAAGATTTTCTGGGGCGGCAAGTAAGTTTTTATCCTGATGCCAAATGAAAAACTATCCCCTTGTGTAATTTCTCCTGCCCCATCTGATGCCGATGCCCCCGCCGGTAATGGGATCATATGTCAACTGTTGTCAGGTTCTTCTAAGTGAAGCTGAAAACATCTCATGTTTCACGGATGATCAGATGATGTTCTCTCTGCACTAGGCATACTAAGAAAAATATTTAAATGTCATTGTATTAAAAAACAAATGAAATAAATGATCCACTTAAATTTTGCTGAATACTTTTATTTAATATTTTTAGTTTTCCTTGTGTCTACCTCTCTTTCTACCAAAAGGTAGAAAAAAAATAGGTTTTGCTCTGGTACATCAGTCTCCACTCACCCCTTCCCTTATCGTTTCCTTAGTGTATTAAGTGTAGCAAGAGACCTTCAAGATTGAGGAGTAGCGAGCCTCAGAAATGCTGGTTAACACAACAGCTGCAGTGTGGCAACACTTTGGATTGAAACAGAATGACAATATTATTGTGTATAGCAAATATTCTGGGACAGCATTTGTTATCCTGACAGGTCTATCGAGGGAGGGGTGGGGCTTAAAGCCATAACTTAGACCTGGTTCAATCTGAAAATGGCTAGTTGGAAGAAAGCAGCTTAATTACTTTTAATAACTCATAGTCTGCTTCCTGTTTTACAGAGCAGAGACTGAAAGAGGTTTATCTCGAAAACACATTATAGAAGGTAAGTATTGTTGCAGGATGTTACTGGATTAAGTGAAAACTTCCCACTTATTAACTGCAGGTTAATATCCTCAGTATTTTTGCTAATGAGGTTGGATGTTATAGGTGTGGAAACATGTTCACTTACTGTGGAGTTTCTTTTCAGGTTTAAAAGCTTCTTTAGAAAGACTGCAGTTAGACTACGTGGATGTAGTCTTCGCCAATAGACCCGACCCGAACACACCAATGGAAGGTAATTCTGTTTGTCCCACTGGATATTTCCACCTTGTTTTTGTTTTCCTTTTGTTTAGAAATGTTTCTATGAAAAAAACCTCCTATTCGTCTCTATGACTACTGCAATGCGAAGACTTGGATGTACTATCCTTCTGTAACTGAAACGTCTATTTTTATACGCCTCCTGTGGTCCGGGTGCTTCCACCTCCACAGTGGGAATGATGATAGATGCTGATGCTGGAGACCTTTAAATGGCAGCATTTCTAACTGTGTGTGGGCTCAGCTGGACGCTCAGTGTCCATCTGTTGCAGCGGTAGAACTTCCACTCAGGGTTAAAGTTGAGCCTAAGGTCACGTTTCTGCCTTTAGTTTGTCGCTTCACTGGACTCGTTCATTAAAAATTATCTCACATTTCTGAAAAATGCTATTTTTTATCTGTTACCACCATTTAACCAAACTTAGTGGTTAAACCATTCATTTTGTTCCTAACTGAGGGGGTAAACAGAGTCAAAAAGATATTTAACTGCTCCTCTTTCACCTCAGAAAAAATACCTCTTAAGCCAAGAATCCACAGAATGATAAGAAGGAGCGATTTTTTTCCAGAAGCAGGGCATCCGTAAAGTTAATAGATGGTTGCAGGATT
This sequence comes from Cyprinodon variegatus, assembly GCF_000732505.1. Lineage (NCBI taxonomy): Eukaryota > Metazoa > Chordata > Actinopteri > Cyprinodontiformes > Cyprinodontidae > Cyprinodon > Cyprinodon variegatus. Next base: position 520,393 of record NW_015150639.1, on the reverse strand, counting down.
ACTGAGGGGTTGATGCAATCTTATTTTATTACACTCCTGTGCTTCTGCTCTTGTCTGGGAAGCCCGATCGTTATCTAACCCGTTTCATGTTTTGCTCCGCTGCCTCACACACAAAACAAACTGTCACTCCAGCCAATGAAAAGACGGAAATTAAAGCCAGGCGAAAGGGAGACTTCATTTGGCACGTGCCAGATTTGTCTCCAAATCGAAATCCCTTCTTTAAATAAGATATACTAATGTGAAGCTACAATGCTTTGAGATGAATCTCTTTAATATTCAACATGTCTATTAGAGGGAAGGAAAGTAATCATCCATGACGTATTTTTAACCCCCTCTGCTTAAGATACATAAGCTGCCATCCTGTGTGTCAACCCACTTTGTGTGCGATTAAAAATCTGAACTGCCGCACATATGGCTGTCATCTCTTATTCATCTCACTTGGCTCCTGTTTCATGTTGCATGCTTCAAATTTAAAGCAGATCCTTGTAAATATTAGCATGAGTATCATTCAAGTCTTGCCTTGTTGAGAGCAGATGTCACGGTCATCAGGATTCTCTGGGTTCTTATTAACATAATTGCCTGTGATATTTGGATAACAAATGTATTTTTCTTTGTAAAATTAGAGCAGATTTATGGTGGAGCAGTGTGCTGCAGAAAACACAACAGGAGAGCTCAGGGTTTTTTCCTATGCGTTTCTGCAGAAACTGTACGAGCTATGACGCATGTAATAAACCAGGGTATGGCCATGTACTGGGGAACATCCCGCTGGAGCCCGATGGAAATAATGGTGAGAACACCAAAATGAGAATGTTAGAAATGAAAATTAAAGATTGGATTGATTTTCCTCCTCTTTCTGCTGATGCCTAATTTGGTTTATTTGACGTGCTTCTTTAGGAGGCGTACTCCGTGGCAAGGCAGTTCAACCAGATTCCTCCTATATGTGAGCAGGCAGAGTATCACATGTTCCAGAGGGAGAAGGTGGAGGTGCAGCTTCCTGAGCTTTTCCATAAGATAGGTGAGCATGGATCTAGAAGAAGAATAAATGTCTTTAAATGGTAACTGGGATGCATGAGCTGTAGCTGGAATATTCCTTACCTCCTATTTAAAATTTGCATTATAAACATAACATTGGAATTAATGTTAGTTTTAAATAGAATCTTAGATTCAACGGCTTTAATTATAACACTAAAGTCAATTGATGTATTATAATGTTGACCGTTTTAGTTGGGTGGTCACAATGTTACAATTTCAAACTCTATATCATTAATCCAGGAAAATAATCAATGTCTTGATATCATTTTCAATACCTCTGGGATTAAAAATGACAAATAATTAAAGCCTAAAAAAAAAGAAAAATTAAGAAACTCTTGATTCCTCCGACGGACCATGGAGCATGCTCTCTCAACGGAACCACTGATTCTACTTAAATAAATGTGTAAAATGGTTAACAGACCTGAAATTAACAATAGCAAAAATATGCAAGCAGCACTTGTCTTTGGGATCAATAGCATACGGATTATGTATCTCGATGTAGTATTAATACGTTTGATAACCATTCTATTTTGGAATCATAGAATGGTTTTTATAGCAATTTTAATTTTCCAACATAGATTTGAAAAACATTAAATCACACATAAAATACATTTTAAATGTCTCCCTCGCTTCTACTTCATTAAAAATGTTTTTTTTTTTTTTATTTTAAATGTTGATGCCTTTAAAAAGTGGAAATGTTAAGCATTTAATTAACATTTACATTGACCTTTAGCTCAGCTAGGGATGAGCCAAAAGGGCTGTTTTTTACAGGCAAATTTTTGCCTAAATTAAAAAGATTCAACAGTGGCTATATTCCTAAATAGTTAATACTTGTTAGGATAATTATGATTGATGATGTGTGCGTTTATTACACCTTGGTATTGGCTTCCTGTTGCGTGTCAGAACTGATGTTTTAATCTAATTAAGACTGTTCCTCTGTTTGGATATACAGTTATAATCTTCATTCTGTACGTGACAAAGATTTGGAAATGTAATGAGAGTGGTGTCCTTCAGCTAAGAATGAAGTGTAATATTTTGATAAGGCTGGAGTCATAATATCTACTCATCTGCTAACGAGTCTGATGTAAAATAAGATGATGTGGCAGATTTAATACATATAAGTTATGAAGTGTTACTTAAAGAGTCTGTCCTGAGTGATCTCCTTTCAGGAAAAAGAACTGGAGAGATATAGAGCATCAAGGTGCCTACACAGAGCCTATCTTCAACATACTGCAGTTCAATTCTTTGTAATTTGAAAACCTGAGATGTTTATGTCAGAAAGGAAATAAGCCACATGATCAACACCATTAGCTAGCCTATATTTAATTTAAATGGAGTTATGTTCTGCAAATAAACTTTGGCTTCTTTGATTAATCAAAATGTTTTTATTGCAACACAGAATTTACATTTCAGTACGTTCGTCAGTCCTAAGGTCTTTTGTTGTCTCTCTTTTTTAAGGGAGTATTACAAAAATGTGCTAACAGTCCACAAACCGCAACCATGACAAACAGTCAGAGTTCTTAAAGATTGCCTAGGAGCACCAAACAATACCCAAGATATAGCCGGAGCTTGACTTATGGAATGCTATAGACAGCTCTGGACAGCTCATTTCGCCTTATGACATCATAAAGGGCATAGTTTTTAAACAGAGCATTTTGAGCACACATTAAAAGGTGGAGAAATGGTAGAGGTCAAAGGGTTTTTTTTTTTCTCATTTGTGAATCTCATGCGCAGGCTTCAGGACATATGAATGTTACAAAATGTTTATAGTATGAATTTTGCATAATGTTGGACCTTATAGTCAGCAACTCTTTCTGATGATGATGACAAACTCTTCTGTTTGTAGGTGTTGGGGCCATGACATGGTCTCCGCTGGCTTGCGGGATCATCTCAGGGAAATACGACGGCAGGGTGCCTCCCTACTCTCGGGCGTCTCTGAAGGTAGACCCAGCACCATGCCGCTGATCGGCAACCGCTCCGTTCATCTTTGTCACTCTCACTCCTCTGTGTTCCCCCTCCCCCACTGGTTGCAGCTTGTTTGTTTTATTATGCTTCTGTCTCTTTCAGGTTCGGTACCTCTGCATATTGTGCAGCTGTGTGTGTGTTGTCAGTGCCGTGTTGACATCGTCCACCTCTTCGATGTTGTTTATCTGCCATCGGGCTCTGGCCCAACACATTTTAATGCACAGACTATATAATATACACATGCATGTATGTGTGCACAATGAAAAATAGTTCTAATCGGACCCTCAAAAATAATTCAAGGTGATTTATAAACAGGTTTTCTTATCAGTGTGAGGGTATTAAGGTTTATGTGAAATAGTTTTTAAAAAGGAGATTTATATCAGGGAACAGCCAGAAACTCATGAAACATAAAAACCCTCCTTACCCTTCACGCTGTTGTGTCCCATTGTGGTGAAGTGGCATGTTTTATGTCTGTGGATTGTTTATCACTAAGTGGTTCATGAAACAGATCCCTTCTGTTGGTGTTGTTCAGTTCTTGCTTCGTGTTTGGCTCAGTGTTGCCTGTAGATGTTGTGTGCTTTTGGCACTTTAGCTGCGTAACCAATAGATTCTTTGACTGAGATGTTTTTCCCTCAGCTGGGCACAGCTATCTTATATTTTCAGTAAAGCGACCCAGCCCGATCAGGATTCCCATCTCTTAAATAAAGATAAAAACGTGCTGTGTGAGAAGGAACAGCTGTGTTCACCCCAGCTGAGGTTTTGACAGCCGAAGACAGAGTCACATGTTTAAAAACAGGCCCTGGTGACACAACGGTGTGAGCGGGGCTGTGTTTTTGAGCAGGTGTGCTATGTTTTCAACAGGGCTACCAGTGGTTGAAGGACAAGATCTTGAGCGAGGAGGGCCGGCGTCAGCAGGCGAAGTTGAAAGAGCTGCAGGCAATCGCGGAGCGGCTGGGCTGCACACTGCCCCAACTCGCCATCGGTACGCAGATACACTCTGCCGCTCTCTCTCTTTCTGTCTGTCTGTCCGTCCCTCTGCCTCGGACGGGCCCGGGGTCAGTGGCGCTCTCGCAGCTGTCTGGTTTCACATGTTGTGTTGTCACGTGTCTGTCTGACTCACAGAGCACCTTCTTATATGAATGAGACATAAACACGGTATCAAATACAAACATGGATCCAACTCATTCCCATAATTAGGACAGAAACATGCTGAATGTTAACACGTTGCATGCAAAAATGTAAACTGAGGTTGCCTCATGCATTTAACAGCTATGAGTCTCTGCATCAAAATAGGATCTACCAATCCAGCAAGTGACGGAAATCTATTTACTACTGGCAGCAAAGTGACAAACCTCCAAGGTGCAGAGTCCTGTTAAACCATCAGACTTTAGAAATGAGCTGCGTAAATCACAGACTGCCTGCAATCTCAGATTGGATTGCTGCAGATTCTTCACCCTAACTGTAAAACACAGACATAAATTAAGTTTCACAGCCCATTAGTGAACAGCCAATTTCCATAACTCCTCTCAGAGCTTCTAAAGGCTGCACAGCAGATTTATATGAACTCTGTCGTCCTTTAGACTCAAATGTTGTGGCAGAAAGAAAATACCCTGCCTTTAGCTTGGGGCTGTGCATTTGAAGCAGGTGTTAAATCCAGGAATCAGCCATTGAATATGACAAGTGAGCGAAGTTAATAGATGTTGGTGGAGTTTTTCAGGCCATTAGGCATCATGTGTTTGTGTCAAATCCAGATGAAAAAGCTTCAAGTGTTCTCTTTACTGGGTAGTAATCTCAGTTTGGTAGAATTGCATTGAGTCATAATCCTACTATTTTTATAGCAACATTTTAACTCCCTTTGTTCTTTAATCTGCTTACAACTATAGCTTCCTGAATTGCAAAAGCATTCAGTTGTATTGCGTAATACAGCCTCCAATTATAATCGCACACCGAGCAGGGATATGTTATTTTTGTGTCCGTTGTATTTTTTTTTTTTTTTTTTTCAGAGCGATCGCAGAATGTCAGATTTCCTGCTTATCCTCAGCACAGTTCACTGATGAGAATTTAAAAAAGAAAAACTGCACCAATTTCTGTACTCTGAGAGGTTTGCAGATTTGGTCCTAGATCGTGTATCTGTGCTTCTTCAGGATGATAATTTAGAGCAGCAATCCACATCCAAATTGTCCTGGATCAAAGTAGACACAAAAGAGGAGGATCTATTCAAATGCCTGATATATCTATTGTGAAATGCATTCATCACAATAATTAGCCTTTTGTTTACAGAATCCAACTTTAAATGCCCACAAATCAAGCTAAGAACGACCATAAATATTAATTCAAAGATGCACCCTGAGCAGGAAAACACAAATTTTAATGTAGTAAACATGGCTTAATTCACACTACTCTGCAACAGCAAATGAAGAAAAGTTTTAAAAATATGTGAAGGGGTTCCCTTAAAAGCACAGTGGGCTCCATATTTTCCATGGTTTAGTTTAGGGATCCTGAGAACAACATGTTGTGCCCTGGATCAATACTGAAACTGAATGTGAAGCTGTGGAAACCTCATAAAACTAATATATGTAGGGAGTTTCTCTAGGTTAATATCCTGGTGCAGATGTGACACCCAAGGTGGTACCATTGTTTGAGGATGGCAGCTTGAATCTTTTTTTTTTTTTTTTAAGATTATTTTTAGGCTCTGGTGGACTTTATTTTGTTATTTTTGAAAGTACGTAGACAGCAAAGTGGGTTACAAGAGAGGGGAGAGACGTTCGGCAAAGGTCAGCAGGATCGGGACTCACAGCTGTGACAGCTCGGATATTGGTCATGCGCTCTTCCTCCACAGCATAGCAGGAATTACCTCCACAGCATAGCAGGAATTACCTCCACAGCATATCAGGATTCCATAAACCCTTTTTTTAATCCAGTTCAAAACCCTGTGATTAAAGTTGATTTCAATTATTCAGTGATCTAGGATGTTAGTGTTGCAGAGCAACTCCTGTGTAATTTTCTACTTGTTTTATCCTAATCACTTTGAATGAGTACAGGATACCAAGCAACAAGGTATGAGATGCTCTTTTATTCATAATCAAACAAAATGCATCCAAGGTTATTTGTTGTGTAACACTAATGTGTAGTGTACAGTAGCTAATATGTGTATCCAGTTATACTGTTATAGTTTACTTGGTTTCAATATGGAAAAAGTGTTATTTTGAGCAGCATGCTTTTGTGTGTGTGTCATGGATGTGGCCCGATGTGTGTGTTTGGTGATGTCATCAATGTTTACTGGTCTTCTGCAGCGTGGTGCCTACGAAACGAGGGGGTGAGCTCTGTCCTTTTAGGGGCATCAAACACGGACCAGCTGATGGAGAACATAGGAGCGATCCAGGTGAGGCCGCAAAACGTTTCTTTTCTGTTCCTGCAGAGCACATTAAGCATTTTTTTTTTCTTAAAGCGAAACCCATCTCATCAGGCTCTGATTTCTCAGTTCTTCCACTCCTGAGTAGAGTTCGGCCTTTGAGCAGGTTTTACTGTACCATGTTAATAAGGTCAACCGCGTATCAGTAGCCGAGGGGATTGGAGATGCGCTCTCGACCACTTCCTGCTCGGCTGATAAGACTTGTTTTTTAATGGGGTTAGCATACTGGTTGGTTTTTACGTCCCTACTTCGTATTATGCTTGGCCTGCAGTAAAGCCCATCCCCTGTCTCCTCGATTTTTGATGCTTTGACTTCCCTCCCATGTCTGCTTGTGCGCGCTCTAAACCTGCCCTCTGTGCATTTGATATTTGGGCTTTAAAATGTTACTCTTACATTTCCTGAGGCATTTGTATTTTTCCTTTTGCCAGACCTTTTTATCACACACCATGAATTACAACACAGGCACATATGGAAATGAGTTTTACTTTGAAAAGTGCAGAGAAACATACTTTCCACCTAAAATCTGTATTTTTTATTTATAATGTTAATAGTATTGGGTACATGTGGAATGGATTAAAAAATCTTGATGAATTAATTTGAATGCATAATAAAAAAATGTACCCACTGAATAATTGATACATTTAGATCTTTAAATTTGACAGACTTCTTAGCATCACAACAACATGGGTGGAAATAACAAGGGGTTTGCAGCTTCTTCAGACTTATTGGTACCCCTAGGAAAGATATTAAAAAAGGCTAAAAGTCTTTTATTGTAGTAGTAAAACCCAAAATATTAAAAACATTCTCTTTACTCGTTTAAATTTGCATTTTTTAAACAGGACTGGTTGATTACAGCCGTTACTTTCCAATAACATTCTGGCCAGATTGTTTGACTTTCTTATGGCTCCGTCTGATATACTGTAGAGCTTTATGAACAGTATCTTTATGCTCATAGGTATGTGGAGAGATCAAGAAGCCTGAGAAGAGTGAAAGTCAATATCCTCATCACATTATTCCTTTTTATAATATAATCCATAATGTTATATGTTCTGCCGAACCTCTGGAGATTTGAAGAATATTTATCTTAAATGAATCATTGAGAGCCAAGAAACATGACTCCTGTGATTCTTAATCAAAGGTTGGATTTCTACCGACAGTCGTTACAGCTGCAATAACAGCAAAACTTCTAACGCATATTTAATCTGAATGCCAAAAAATCTGGATAGTTGATAAACAACAATGTTCCATCTTTATAGTTTTAAATTCAAACGGTGTATTCATGAAAAATGGTACAATGATAAAGCCGAGTGATGTTAATCTGAACTTGTGTTTAGGAATAATTAAGTTACTTAAAGCGTTTTGTACTCAAAGGCTAACTAGTGATGACCAAAGGGAAGGTAAGAGATCTGATGTTAATCAGGAGATCTTCAGCTGGATTGGCCATTAACACTAACCAAAGAAAAAAAAAAAAGCCTTGAACCTTTCTGATGTTTGCAGCATAAATAAGAGGCATAGGGAATGCAAGCAACACTTATCAGCTGTTAGTTTGTTGCTGCAGACAGAAAGTTAGAAGCTTTGGTATTTCTAAAAGGAACAACTTGTATAGAATTGTACTCGCATCATGCAAAAAGCTGTTAAGAACAAAACAAGACTTTCCACAACATGTCTGCTGGCCCCCTGCTGTTGACGTCACAATACAGCAATGCCACTCAGACACCTGTTTCTTACGAATCAAATCTTTTCTGGGGTCTAAATGTATTGTTACCAAGTCTTGTGTTTTAAGACAGAATGAAATCTGCTATTTAACAAGGTGACACAAAAATTTTATAACTTGTTTTTACTAGGACTTGAGGTCAGGAGAGGATAAATTAAACATCTTAGAAAATTTCCTTCATGGAGATTTTAAACAAAGAAAACAGTTCTACTTGTAGAAATTCGAAGGTTTTTGATGACAAGTTAAAAGTCATGTAGCTTAAAGGTATAGTGGAGGATGCTCTTTTCCTGGGTGGACAATCTAAATAAGTGGTCCTCCTAATGTCAATCGTTCTGTTGATATGTTTGCTTAAGGCCTTTTACCCCAGTCTGCCCTTTACAACATAGTCCTACAGTTACTTTTTTCTCAATAGTTTTCTTATCAGTCAGTTAAAATTTCATCAATCATCAGATAGGCTAATATTACAGTTGCTCCTTAATCGACACACGAACGCTGCACCAAACTCATTCATGACCAAAGCATCATTACAGGCTGTGAGAGAGCAGATAACAGGAAGGCTGCAGCTATCATAATGCTTAACCCTTTTATTGCTAATGGAAGTGTAAAGCAACTCTGTACTGTTCACCCTTTAAGGGGCGGATCTGTCATTGAATAAGTCATGTGCTCCGGGGCGCTGCTTTATGGCTGTCTGAGCTCACCTAAAGAACTAAGCTAAATGTTTTTGTAAGGCAACAAAACCCATATGATACTTACTAAACATATTTTTGGTTCTTTTTTACGATTTAATCTAGAGGGGTGAATGTGGCCTCCATTTTACAAATAACTGCATGACTTCTCATTCTGCTGGTCTGTAGTGGTCTGCTATCGGATTCCAAAACACGGATAAGACTGTTTCATTTTGTAACAGTGCAATGTTGCCAGATACTTTCAGGAGGGCTTAGCCTGGAGGTCATGGGTCAAGCTATATGTGGCCTCCATTGTGTTCTGGGTACTCTTTGTCCCAGTTAGAGGTGTCTAGAAATCCTCCAACCTTTAAAACATATTAGAGAGGAATTGGTTAAACCAGCAAAAACGAGTCAGAAAACTGCGACAAATCTGATTGACGAATCTTGGTTTTTAAAATAAAATCTAGATCTGTTAATGTAATAGTAGTTTTTGAATCCAACATCATGTTCATCATTTCTCTTTACAGGTCCTACCAAAGCTGTCATCATCGATCACCCACGAGGTGGACAGCATCCTGGGGAACAAGCCGTACAGTAAAAAGGACTATCGCTCCTAACGGGTGCAATGGCCCCGCCCGGTAGGGCTGCACCCGGCCTGCAGCTGCAGCGCCCCACATTTGCCTGATCCTCTGTTTGCTTGAGCTTTTACTGAGTGAGACCCTGGCGCATGAGTCTGGCCTCACCAAGGCCACGCAGGGCACCTCATTTAGAGTTACAGAGATAACAAAAAGGGGGAATAAATCGAGTCACCTCCGCAGGACGGGACGGTATATAAACTGAACAGTAAGAGAGGTTAGGGATATGCGCTCATAAGTAAATCAGTTATACATCTTATTCAGCTGAAAGTACTTTAAAAATCATAGAGAAAATTTAGGAAAAAACATCTTTTTAAAAAAAAAAAAAAAAAAAAAGCACATGCTTGCTTGGCAGCCAGACCTTTTTTTTTCATAAACATTTTTCTAAAACTGAATGCAACTAAAAAAAAAATAAAAAATCTATATATAAAGTTCATACTGTAGGAATATGAGAACTGCTGTTGCACATGTACCATAGACATGCATTTGTTCCTGAGACGTTCTGTTTACAAACACTTGTGTAAAAGTCCGTCAAAGTTTCTCTGTAAGAACGTTTGTGTTGTTGACGTCAGCGGGCCCCTCGAGGGCCTCTATCAGCACTTTAGTACTGTCAGTAAAGGTGTTTGGGGGAGGGGGGGTAGTTCTAAAGAAGAGAGAACATGAATATAAACATAGTCTTATGTCGTAACCATTGCACTATAGATTCACGTCGCTTCTCGTCCTCCCTGTGTTCCCGCTGACAGTACGCTTGTCCAGCCTGACGTACCGATGCTCCTGGTGGCCAGCAGGAGCAGCACTCGTCTGCATCACTGTGTTCCCCACCCTGCCGTTTTAAAGGCCGCACAGGAGGCGATGGCGTCTCACCTCTCCTTGATCGAGTTCTGTTCCAGTATTTGCCTTATTTACAGTTGCATCGTACTGTGCTTTGGGCTTCAGCGTAGGCAGGCAGCCCTCCTCCTTGGCTGGTCCCAGCTGAGGCTTCACTGTTGGGAGTGGGAGGAAGGAGGCACGTGTCCAGTTAATCAGTGGGCTGCAGCAGCTCAGGGAAACGGAGAGGGTGGTTTCATGTGGGCGTCAGTGTTTGGTAGGTTTATTTCGTTTGTTTTTGTTTTTAGCATGGCTCGAGCCAAAGATCTTTGTCTCTTTTTAGCTGACACACTTTTACTTCCTGCAACAATACGGGGTCATCCTTAAGCATGTGTTGTCCAGCTTGGTATATCTATTTATGGGATGGACTCTATTTCATATATCTTTACCTGACCAGACTCTTATAGTGGTTAGCAAAAATATGTCCTTCATATACAGAACGCGCAAGTAGTGCGGCCAAATGCTTTTAGTGCGGTAAGATTCGGCCTAAGCAGCAGAAAACCCGGCAGACCTGGTGCTGATGGCATCAGTGTTTGTCCTTTGGGGGGGTCTCTTACTGTGACTGAAGCACAAGCTGATCGCATGTGACACATCAGCCGATGGGGTGAGCAGGATGATGCTTCTCAGCTTTAAAAAAAGTTGTGTACATAAATCTTTACAGCTCATATATCTCACTCTTATTTGAAGAAAGCTAAGAGAAAGAAAAAAAAAACACAAGTGCAGATAAAGAAAAAAAAACTTTCAGTGTTAATCAGAGATGTAAGCACTTCTCAACAACTGAAGAGATAATCAGAGGGGATATGTTACGTTTTTCTTTGAGATAAACCACTTTAGTGTGTGTGTGTAGACATGGAGATGGGATAAATAAACGAATCCTGCTCTTTAGCCTGCTGTAATAACATCCATGTTTAAGTCATATTTGCATCATTTGTTTTTGAGTAAATAAAACAGATGAAGGCCAAAATAGGTTTCACTCTGGAAAAATGAAAAAGTTAATTTATCTGTGAAGTTCCTGTCCTGGTATTTTCATATGCAGGAAGCAAAAAAGAAGTCTGAGACTTTGAAAAGGAAGTGGTGACATTTTAGGGGGAAAAAAACACGTTTGTTTTCTTTCTTTCCAAGAAGCAAGACTGACATTTTATCTAGCTACATTTGCTAAATGGATCGCAGGGAGGAGTAGCTGGTTTACCTCAGTTTTACCGGAACCAAAATTCACCTGCAAGCATCTTTAAAGCGCCTCAATAAACGCATCAGACTGTTTTATGGCCAGGGCAGAAAGTTTGAACACTTCCTGCAGTTTGATGTCATTGTTCCAAATAAGTGTTATTATGAATTTGAAATTTTAAGTCTCCTTTTTGAATTGTTCATTATGAGAAGAGTAGATCTTTCCTGAAGGCTGCCAGGATAGTTAGCTATCTGTTCAAAGCTAAAACCTTTCTAGATGTTTCATCAGGAACTGTTGTCTCATTTATAAGTCATTTTGCCCAGACTGACATCAGCAGTATTAGATGTGAAATTCTAAACCAGTGGTACTAATAGGCAGATGGGTGAATAGAGCAGGAGTCATTTAAATACATATCTGACTCCGACTGAAATGTTTAAAGCATTGTTACAGAGCGGTTTGTCTCAATGTGAGGCGCTTTTAGGAGCTTAATTTACTATTTTCATAAACAAACTAGTAGAAATTAAAGGGCTTGTACAGATCAGTATTGACCGTTTAGGTCGATGGAGCCAACTAACCACATTGAATAACTCATTAGCAAACTAAACAAAACTACAGTGTGCTTTGTATTTTTTCCTGCAAACTGGATGTTTGTGCGTTTTTAAAAAGCATCAAGAAAATATTAACATCCTTTCTATATAATTGCAGCCTATAAGAACTTCCCTATTTTCTTTGTGAGGACGTTTTAAATGTATCTCTGCTTCTTACTGCACATTAGTGGGGGTCAAAAATATCCATACGATGAACTTAACAGTCCTGACAGCCCGGTTCTGGCTGGTTGTAGTGGTTTCATTGTAGATCAGAATAAGGAGAACGTTCTTATCATTCTCTTCTGCTTTAAAAAGTGAGAAGTCCTAATTTCGTTTGTTTTCTCTGATTCATTGGTGATACAGTGATGCTCAGCACCAACAAAATTAACAAATTAAGTAAATAAATACTTTCCTCAGGAGGGAGAATGAAGAATAACTCTTCGGTTTAGCATCTTGTTTAGAACCTGGAGGTGGATGGGTGTCAGTCTTCTTTTCAGAAGTAAAATAAACATGTTTCAGTAAATGTCCATTTTCCTTTGAACTGTGCATCTCCTTGTCCCATTGCTGGTACTAGTAACTGCACATCGCTTGAATACCTTCATGTTTTGAGGCCTCTGTGTGTGGGTGTGTGTGATGCCCTAATCTGTGCAGGGAATTAAATGCTTTAAGAGTTCCTAGTTTTATCATGTTTCCTGTTCCGATGGTATGTTAAAGATCCAACAAAAGGACAGAGTTTAGGTTATACAGAGAATATATTTTTATGTTTTAGCCTTTAAAGGCATAGAGAACATTAAACGAGCTGTTATTTTTATTTCCCATCATGCTGCATTATCCTGTCAGTATTGTATGGAGTTTAAGGAATGACCAAAACAAACGTGTGTGTGTGTGTGTGTTCTGAGGGATGCTCGGATGAATTCACTGAAGACCACGCAGTGGGAGCCTGGCATCTTCTGTACATACTCTGACCTTTGTGTACATACTTGTGGTTGTGATCACCTCTGCCTTTTTCTCTTTTTATTTGTAGTTTTACTTTTTTTTGCAGGCGTTGCTATCTGCACTGTGCTTGAATCTGAAACTTAGACAGGATGTACAGCTTCAATCTTTAACTGAAAAAAAATGAATTAATGATAAAAGATAAGAATGGTAAACCAACTAAGTGTGTCTGTCTTTATTTCTCAACTTGGTCATTGATCATTAATCAGCTGTAAAACATACAAAATATAAATATGAAGTAATTTTTACACAGAATCTACTTGAGGACAGTTTCTAGATTGTGTTGCTTCATTTAATGTGACTTAGATCAAAAAAAAAAAATAACTTAGCTGTCCAACATTTAAGCATGTGTAATATCCCATCATTCAACAGAGATACAGGTAATGTACTCATAACCTTTACATTGTGCAAGACTTGCATTAGATTCATTTATTGTAGGCAGCCAACACAAATTACTGTATTTAAAGCCATCCATCCATGTTTGATAAATCAAATATAAAAGTGTGGCTCTTTTTTACTGTGACAACCTTAAACTCCTGTGCACAGATTTGCCTTTATGATTTATCTAAGTATCTACCTGTGTAATTTAGTACAACGTTCTGTGAATGCCTTGGAGGGTTACCTTTAGAACAAACTGCTTCCTGGAGGTAAATGGCAAACATAATTATGGAGAAGATTAGTCCCTGCAAGACTCTGGGCTTCAATTCTCCTAATATATTTGTAATGTAGCCCACATACACATGCATCCATAGAAACAGATTGTTGCATATTCCAAACACACAACAAACAATATCTGAGGTACGCTGCTGCCATTAAAGTTACCCTTAATAGTTCTCATTTGCATATTACATTTACATATTATTTAAGTTAATTCAGGCAGCAAGGGCTTATTTATGAGGATTTATTTAATTAATTTGGCTTTGCATAAAGCACTATTCCACCCATTATCCAAAAAGGAGCAGATCAATGCAAAGCCAAACAGCAAGGAAAGAATCAGAAGCAAACAAGAGGCCACTGGATGAGCTGTAAAGGTCCAAAGCTCAGCAAGCAAAATCTGAGGATCATGTAGGTGATGCAATTCTGCTCAAGTCTGATCTGATTGGCTACACAGAGAACACACTATGAGAAATTATGGTCAACCTTTAGGGGAAAATCGGTCATAAAATTTCAGCTATAATGGAGTTTATATCAAGGTTTTTCAGTTTTAAAATAGTACAGACTGAGGTCTGATTTAAAAAACATATTATGCAAATATTGATCTTCATAGATGTCTACACATGTAGAAAGCTGGTGGAGAAAAAACCCCAGCAGATTTGCAGCTGCAGCTAAAAATCTATAGTCAATTGACTGAGGGGTGTGGCATACAAATAAACATTTTTAATGGATTTTCAGCCATTAGTCATTCTGTTTTGACTTCACAATAATTCATTACTTTGTGTTGCTTTGACATGAATCATAAGTGAATATATGAAAGTTTGTGGCTGTTAAAAGTGAAATGTAAAAAAATGGTATAATTTGGGTTCAATTGTTGGAAATTGCTGCCTTTTAATCACTATTAAAATCTGCATGAATTGCTCCTGGGAGGGTTTAATATACAGTGCCTGCAAAAAAGTTAAATTAAATGACTTTACAAGAGGTCTTGCAAATAATGTCCTGATGCTGCACTCTGCTTATGGGAATATAGTCACAGTTTTCCCACAGATCCAGGTTGCAACCTTGTTTTCAGCTGCAGTTCTCTTCAGAGTCTCTACAGAGGCTGCTGCTTCCTGTCAGACTTTTTCATTTCATTGTTCGTCTGTCCCAGTTTCAGTTTTCCAGCTCTGTGGAGCTGTTATAATGAGTTATGCATAGAGTCCCCTCTGCTGCTTCCATAGCTGAGGAGTTGGGGTCCACCTGAGGGGAAATCAGCATATGAAGCAGAGCTGTGAGTCCAACACTCAGATCTGATCAAAACAAACTGAAAGAAATAAACAACACAGCAACATTAGCTGCAGTGTCTGCACTTCTGCCCCACACAGATGGTACCTGAACACCGTCAGCATTTGACACTGCTTATTCACTCTGATTTCACCGAGTCAGCAAAGAGGCATCCTTTGATACTGACTCACCTCCAGTGTGTGTGTGTGAAGTCACTGCTGTACCTTCCTGACAGGAGAGTCCCATCCAGCCGTGAGGGCAGAGGCAGCGGCCGCTGCGACGGTCGCACTCTGCCCCATTCGTACACTCGCAGGTCTCTGCGCAGTCTGGCCCGTAACGGTCACCTCTGCAGTCTGAAACAGAACCAGGATCAGTAAAGAATAAACAAGAGCCTGCATGGCAGCTTCATCAATGCAGCTTTAAACTAATTTTCAACAATATTAATAACATCCTTTTATGATTTTTTTTTTTTTTTTACCTTGTTGGATAAACTTGATAGAAAAGTGTTGATCAAACACTGATTAATAACACCTGAGATGCACACAGGCCAGTGGCCATTACCAAAGCTAACACCTATCATTATAAAAACTTTGTTAGAAAAATGGTACATCTATTTTAAAATATTTAAGTACAACCCTGGGGATAATTTTTGGTTTTATTTGGTCAAAATTCAGCTTTAAAGATTATCCTGGAAGTCCAGTAAACGGCGAATAATGAATTCTATTTAATACACCAATTATTAGAGAACAGCGAGGAACTTTATAGAGAAAATATTCGAGTTTAACTTCAGCATCTCGGCATCAGCCTGTAGATACAACAGCTGAAGATGTCAAGACTGATTGCCATCAACATTTTCAGCTTCAGTTCATTGTCAGAGTACCATCTATGCACGATGACATGATTATGTCACACAGATGTCCAACAACCATAACAGGGGAAGTTTAAAGGTGAACACAGTGCACAAGTTCAAAGCTGCCTCTCAGAGCTGTAAGAACAAAACTTTTTTTTTCCAGTTTACTCTTAATGCATTATTTAAAACAACTTTTTCCTTTTTCTTTGGTGCCCATGAAATATGAAGTAGGTTTGCAGGCAGTCCACGGAGAAAGTCTTCCTAACAGTTCTGAGCTGATGTTTTGTGAAATTCGTTGATCAAAAGTAATTTTTCATCTCAAAAAATATTCCAGTGTTGAATATTTCATTATATGCTGTCGGGGTTAGAAAAAGGCTGAAATCCAAAAAACTGCTTTTATACTCAAGTCTCCTCTATTTCTTCATATTCCAATTTAAAGTGCATCTTTGAGTCTAAACCATTATAACTCTTAATATGAAACCAAAGTAGATTTCTTTTTGCTTCTCTGAGTTGATGCTTGCTCTCAGAGTTGGAAAAAGGACTGAAACTTACCGATGTCACATCTGGTCCCTGTCTTCCCCGAGGGGCAGATGCATCTTCCAGTCACGGCATCACACGGAGCGTCGTCTTCACAGTCACACACCTCGTTGCAGCCTTGACCGTACCTTCCCTGCTCACACACTGCGGACAAAGTCTAGTATAAAATGATTTATCGTATTCAATATTTTTTTTTTCCCCATGAGATTAAACCGACCTTTATGGCATCGGGCCCCGTGATATCCTGGAGGACAGATACAGTGGCCTGATACTGGGTGACAAGTGGCGCCGTTCATACAATCGCACTGCAGCTGACACCGTGGACCATGGAAACCAGGAGGGCAGACTGAATAGGGGACATTCAAAAGACGCCCTTAAAACATGCGGTTGGTTAATCATTTAGAAACATCTAGAAGTAGAGACCGAGTCAAGCGAAGCTCTGTTTGATGGGGACATTAGATACACGCCCTCATATCTAAATACAGTAAACTCTGGCAGTTGGTGTCCAATCATCATTATGTGCATGAAGATTCTTTATAAGGAGAGGAGGATAATAGAAAGATATTTTAAAGCTCAGGCAAGGAAATCAAAAATTATGACTGGTAACTAAATTATGTAAAATAATCTTAGATTATCTTAAATTAAAAGCACACAAGATGTCATTTCTATGCTTTATACTGAAATACACATCAGCTCCACTTCATAGTTCAGCTAATATCATTTATTATTTAAACATTTCCATTAGCGAGACTGGGTATCCAACATGTGAGTTTCTAATCTGTCTATGCATCCAGTTTTTATTAAAGAATATTTTCAGCAACAAACAGCAGAAAGTTGCATAAAGCAAATAAAAAGCTTCACAGCAGCAGGATGTTACAGTGGTGTCCATGTTTATCACACTCAAAGAGCATGCCTGCCTGTGGAAACATGTGACTCACTGTAGTCTACGACAGTGGAGGCCAGCTCCACTCAGCCTTGTGCAACCCTAAGGTCTCTGGGAGCAAATGAGATCAAAACTGTCGTCCCTTCCGGCTAAAGCAAAACATCAGATTTATCCCTTAGGACACTTTCACCCCTCTTTCTGTGTACCTGTCTGTTTGATCCTCACCGTGTTCACACAGATGTCCGTAGTATCCTGATCCGCACTGACACGTTCCCGTCACTTTGTCACAAGAGCCATTATTTTGACAGCTACATTTCAGCTGACAGTTGACGCCGAATCGGCCCACAGGACACTCTGGGAGGAGACGAACGGGACAAAACATCAAACCCATGACTTCACGCTGTGGTATTAAAACACTGCAAACACTTTCTTATTTATTGTTGAACTGTAGCAGTAATAAAATCTAGCTACCGATGTCACAGCGCTCCCCAGTCCAGCCTAGAGCACAGGTGCAGTTTCCTGTCAGTGAGTTGCAGGATCCTCCGTTACTGCAGTTACAGCGCTGGGTGCAATCCGCCCCGAACCAGCCGAGAGGGCAGCCTGAAGCTCAAAACACACACCGCAAATTATAATGAAGGAGCCGCTGAAGTTGAGAGAGAGGATGAGGTTGATGAAAGAGACAGAAGAAAAAGGGAATGAATCCAGTGGACACATTCTAAATAGAATGAGAGAGAAAATGTTTTAACTCACTTTTTTGACAGTCCTCTCCTCTGTGTCCCGGGATGCAAACACATCTGCCAGTGATGGGGTCATTCTGGGCCTTTTCTCCACACAGAGCTACCTGGCTGCAGTCCACACCATAACGCCCCGCGGGACAAGCTGGCACCAGACACAAACTCATCTTTCAGTCACTGTCCCCCTAACTTTTCCCCAAAAACATTTTACATTTGATCCCATTCCTGACAATGTTTTTGTTGTGATTTTTTTGAATATTTACACTAAGAAGTTTACATTTGTGAAGGGAAGCTGAACATAGCTTTTAAATATTACAAATAAAAACCTGAAAAAAGAAAAGTTCATTTATTTTTTTGTCATTCCCTTTTACAGCGAACTTGTGCTGCAATTAAAGCTGCACATTAATTTCTACAGATTTTGTACATGTAAAGAATATTTTTCTTCTATTTAAAATAGGTTAAGCTATGTTAGATTGGATGGAAAGCAGCCATGCACTGTAATATGTGAGGTCTTTCTCACACATGGATCTGCTAACAGGCAAATCTTCTCAATACCAAATCCTATTTTTCTCTTTGTTTACTGAGTCTGCCTTCACTGTTAGCAGCTAACTGCAACAGGAATTCCTGTTACTTTCTCTAAGTAATGATTTTGTTCATGAAACCTTTTCATAAAACAATTTTGTGAAGTGGATGACGAGTTTTTCTATTGGCTAATTCTCCCACCTGAGCTGTGGATCAGTTCGGCTCCTCCAGAGTTTCCTTGTGCTTCATGGCTGCTTTATTGAATAATGCTCTGCACTCAGGCCATCAGTCTAGGCTTATCATTTTAAGACGATAGATTAAAAAGCGCTCCCTTTGCCTCATTAGTTGTTCTCGTTTACCTCTAAGGCCTTGATCGAACAGCTGAATTTACATTGAAATGAAACTACACAAAGATTGACTCTAATGAAGTCAAAAAAAGTTATTCTACTGTTGTGGTGGGTTTCATTTTCTGGAGCAGAAACAATAGGTGGTTTAGCAAGTCAAACTTTTTATATGTTTTTTATTCTCCATTAATTCACAAACCCTGTTGGACTTTAGCTCTCCAAGGCAAGTTTATGTTTATGGCACAATTCAGTACATGGACAATTCAAAGTGCTTTACATGAATTAGATAATGAAATACAAGACAAATATAAGCAAAAATATTTGTAAAACAATTAAGACAATTGGACTACAAAAAAGCAGAATAAAAGCAAAAAAAAAAAAAAATCTAAATGATTTTAATTCATGACGATGCTCCAGGTTTGGTTTAAACTGTTGCTGACTCCATATTTATTATTATGTTCTGTTTATAGTGTTTGTTCATCCCTTGCTGGACTGCACCAGGACTAAAGACGATATTCTCTAAGGGATAAACTAGTTCTCCCAACCTAATAACTCAAATAAATATCAAATAAAAAGCTCTTTAGTTTGTGAGGTAATTTGACAACATGTGAAAAGGTTTAAAGGTTGATATGAACTCACCAATGTTACAGCGCGGGCCTATGAACCCAGCTGGGCATTCGCAAGCTCCGGTTGAAGGGACACACCTCCCTCCATTTTCACAGCGACACTCTCTCTCACAGTTCAGACCATAGCGACCCTCTTCACACACTGAAAGAACACTCAGCGTTGTTAGTCAGGGTTTTGGACTAATTGTTACCATGTTGTCTTCTTTCCTTACCTTGGTCACATTTGGAGCCATGGAAACCTGGAGCGCAGTAGCACGATCCAGTCACTGGGTGGCAGAGCTGGTTCGTCTCTGAGCACTGGCAAACCTGGTTACAGTTTGGGCCAAAAAATCCTGGAATACAAGCTGAAAGACAGAGGTTCACTAGTGCTGAGTGATTCAGATGCTTTCCTTTTTTCTTTCCTTGTCTCCTAACTGATTAAGTTTGAAACTGGGGTGGGGGGGGCTGCTTTTTATTCATAGCCTGGAGAAACAGTAGGAGGTTCAGGAGCCACAGATGACTGCTGCAGGACTCACTCTGTTCACAGCCGTTGCCGGTGAATCCAGGAGGACAGCCGCACTCTCCAGAGACATGGTGGCAGGAATTTCCTTCTGCACAGCTGCAGTGCTGCATGCAGCCTTCCCCGAATGTACCGGGCAAACAGGCTGGAAAATAAAACATGGGAACAATGTCAGCTTTTTGAATTTAAATTTATGACCAAATGTTTTATGATTTAACTAAATAGAGGGTTCTTAATAGCTGTCAGTACAGTGAGTTCAGACTAAACACACCCTTTAGAGCCACCTTAAGTAATAAGAACTTGAAGCAGGGCTCTACTGCATTTGCATTTCATACTGCTGTGGAGAATCTGGCTCTTTTTCGTGTATTTCTCAATTAGTAAAGGCTTGCCTGTATTTGTTTTTGAGCAGCTCCCTTAATGCCTCTTAATGCTATTTCAATCAGGTTAAGGAAGATTTTGATTTTAAAACATTTGATTCTAAACTTGCTGCCATATTTGTGGTCATGCCCTCTCAATATAATAAGGCATCTATGTAGACTGATAGGGAAGTGCTCTCTCATTTGACTCCACAGTACTTTGGTGTGACTACAAAACAAGGCCTCGCTCTGCTGTTTGTTCCTATCAGTTCAACTTTTTCCTTTTATGTTCTTTGCTTTTCTTGCTGATGCTACTGTTGATAACCAAATAACCATGCTTTGTAAAGAATATGCAGCAACAATCTTGGGGTTCATGCAGCTACTACTTTTTTTAAAATGCATGTTTTGCTGCTATAATTATTTAAAGGGACCTTTTTCCTGAAAATGTTTCCAACTTGTTCATTCTTTTTCTGACTGTATTGTGATGAAATTCTACATGTCACACGCTAAATGAGGCCTGTAGGTGTAGTTGTTGCATCCTTTTTGTTATTCCTATGCAAAATGTAAAATGTAAAAGACTGATGAGCTGCAGTAGTTCCCTGTTTAAGGACAATGGTGGTTATTTTCGTCTGTGACATTGAGTTAATACAGACTTGTCTGTTCCTACTGACAAATGGTCCAAAATTTGTATCCAACATATTTTTATTTCTAATCCTGGGGGGTCAAATTCCTGCACTTTAGGGCTGTAACTTCTTCATATGTCTAAGGCTCAACACAACTGACTAAAATGGCAGAATGACCGTATCAGCATGCAGTCACATGTTACAGAGTCGATCTATTCTAATCATTATGTTGAAGCAGAGACACTTTTAAAGCCATGGCCCCGCTTCAACAGCAGTACCTTTGTCACAGAGCTTTCCCCTCCATCCAGGAGGACATTTGCACTCGCCGGTCACATGATGACAGGAAACCCCGTGCATGCACTGACAGCGTTCGTTGCAGCCAGCCCCATACAGGCCTGCTTCACACGCTGCTCACAGGAAGGTGAAGACATGATTAAGAAAAACACACAGAATTGGCATCATGTGAGCTTGCTTTTTTTCACTCCGCAGCGGTTCACATGAGGTCATCCTTTCTAAAGTTAAGCTGAGTGACCCACCTTTCTCGCAGCGCTCTCCAACCCAGCCAGCGCTGCAGCTACAGCGTCCTGTCCGTCTGTCACACAGGCCACCGTTCTCACATTCACACCGCTGCTGGCAGTCTGCCCCGAAATGGCCCGCTGAGCACTCTGTCCAAACACAGCCGCATGCACAAACACAGGGAAAGAGACATCACAGCGTGAGGCCTGTTTGACAGAAACACTGCTAGGAGTGCAACACACCTTTTTTTCACCCACTTAATGACAGAACCACACAAGACACCGGGTTTGGAGACATTCCTGTGACGAGATTAGAAGCATTCTGTGCATGGGGGAGGAAGGAGGGGGTCCTGGCTGAACGCGAAAGGAAAAGGTTGTAACAGTCACAGAGGGAGGATAGAGTGTGAAGTAGCTGGAATATCATCAGCGGGTCAATCGGGTAACACACTGGCTGCCAGCAAATAACCAGACTTTAGGCAATAATAGATGAGCTCAGGCAGCAAATTCAAACCAGTAAATTACTACAGTAAAAATGAAAGAAACATTTGAATTAGAAGTTTATTTCAAAGTCTTTTGTTCTTTTGATCCCCCTCATTACAATTCTTTAGGCTTTGATCAACAGAGGGAGAAGTATCTCAGACATAACTTGAATTTCAGTTTAATCCTTCATTGTGAAGTAGCGGCCTAAATGGTAATAGAGCTGCATGTTTCCATCCTGGGGAGGAAGTAGGAATCACTGGCTTAAAGCACAGATTGTGGATGACTCCCTACAACACCTTTAATCCCAGAATCCTCCCAGGTTCTGCACAGTGTAGCAGCCCAATGGGTACAAAGCAGAAAACAAATGTCCCCTCAATATAAGACAATATGGACACATTGAGATTGTTTTGCCTAATTTGTCTAACAGACAAGGGGCGTTCAATAAGTAATGCTTCTGACCCACTTCAAAGTCTTTGATCCAGCTGAAATTATGCATCTGCAAATATTGTGCATCCACATATGTGCATTCTTTCAAATACAAAAAGCGAATCATTGCTCGAAACTCAACAGACTCTATTTCAGACTATTCAGCCTTTTAGTTTTGCACCAAACCTCATAAAGTGTTTGTTACAGAAAATCCTCTTAATAAAGTTCCAGATTAGGTCTCAGTTATTATTTAATGAACAACTGATTATGATGGAAGGAGAGAAAAGGCTTTTTCTGGCACAACTTTCCAACATTTTGGCATCTAATGGTTTGTTATGTTAGCTTGGTGACCAAAACATGCGGCCACCTCAGGACATCGGTCCAGGCTTGGTTGGAACAATCAGCTGTTTTAAACGTTTTAAATATGGAGGTTGCTACTTCTAACACACTTAGAAGGTATTTTCTTATCTCTTCCCTATTTGAAATAGGGGCTATAAGAAATGTTCCTCTCTTTTCTTTTAGATTTATACCCTTGGGAAACAGGAAGTAAATTAGTAAGTCAGATGCACTAGATTGTACTCAAAATGAAAATTGTAACTTTAAAACATGTTGCTCACATTAAAGCTGTCATTGTTTGAGGTGCAGTTGAAAAAAATAATTATCCCAAATTCTTAATGAGCAAATGTTTCTACATTTTCAGTGAGATCTTTAGCAGGGATGCTGTTAATTATGGAGGCAGTATTCAGCTTTTACTACAAACTTTAATTAAAAAACATCACATAAGCTTGTTAAACCTTAATAGATTTCTGCCGTTATCTTTCTCAGTGGTAATCTAACAATAAAGAGCTATTTATAACTAATCATTACTCAAGTACTGCACTTTGTGATGAAGTGTCACCCACCCAGTTCACAGGCCGTGCCTGTCCATCCAGCAGGGCAAGTGCAGTTTCCATCAGTTTTGTTGCAGGCGGCTCCGTTCTGACACAAGCAGAGCTGCTGACAGTCTATTCCGTAAAACCCAGCAGGGCATTCTGGGAAAAGAACAGACATAAACGCTCTGGTCTGACCTCGTCTTCACCTGTATCACAGATGTTCACTTCTCCTGGGAGTGCAAACTCACCTTCTGTGCAGTTGGTCCCGGTCCAGCCTGCCATGCACGCACACTGCCCACTGGCCGGGTGGCAGATGCCGCCATTGTGACAGCCACAGGTTTGGTTACATCCCAGCCCATAGAACCCAGTCGGGCACGCTGCCAGGAGACAGAGAAAACAATATGATTACCCCCAGGTGAACTCTGATCATGAAAAGTCAAAATTCCAGCATTTGGAAAGTAATCCAGGCTGCAGCATGGGGAATGTCCAGATGGTACTTTCTCACGTTGGACTGGAATTTCCTTAATATCCAAAACCAACTGGATACATTTTCATCCTATTTTGATTCAGAAAATTTTAACATTCAATTAAGTTTGTATTAATCGAACAGTTGTTATGAAGAAATATCAATTAAAATCAGTTTGATCCATTCCATTATAATCCAACCATATCAACTCAGTTTCCACTGGCTCTAATAAGTCTGTAAGGTCCGGTTAAAATGCCAGGCTTTATGGTTTGATAAAATATGCAGAGATGATCATTACAACCTGATCCCACATGAATAACATTTATCTTGCACAAGTCACCTGAAAAAAATGAAATATTTCAAAGGAAAGATAAAAATCCTAAACAACCAAGATGTATAAGTATGAACACATTTAAACCAAGAGAATGTTGAATCAGCTTCGGTTTGCTATTTTTTAAACTGAAAATATTTGTCCATCTTGCTTGAAAAAACTTGTAAAAATACTTTAGACTGTAAAGAAAGCATACATTTTGCTCCCATTAATCTAACTGCCATCAGAACAGCAGTAATCCAACAGCATGACACTGCCAACACCGTGTTTCATTTAGGGTATCAGTTTTTGATTTTGTTGTTTTTGATTATCTAATCAAAATGTGGCCCAGAAGCTCAAATTCGGTTTCATCAGACATAACACATTGCTCCCCATGTTTATTTTTCTTACTATGTCTGATGGATTTGTAGAAAAGAATCATCAAGATGCTTTCTTGCAAGACATAACTTTATTTCAGATACAGTGTATGAATAATTCAGGAGAGTTTTGTCAGCAGGTTTTAAAAAATCCTGTAGGGTCCCGCTGCTCTCTGACCAGCTTCTGTCATATCTTTATCAGTTTATGAAGAACTTCTATATTTGGTAACATATTATCCTTTATTTTATGCCCTTGTGGGTGACTGGCTTCCCTGGGCCATGAAGTATAATATAATGAAATAGATTTTGTTTAATTGAATGTAATTCCATTTCAGGTGAACAGAATTGAACGGATCAAAAGAAAATGAGTTATTTGGAAAACAAATGCAATCAAAACAGTTTTCTCTTATCTAAGCAAACCCAGTATATTGCATTGAGTCAATGACTAGAGCGTTCACTCCTCATGGATGAGAATGTAGGGATGGTGGACGGTTGCATTATTGACTTTGCAGTAATCCCTCATACCGAGCATGAGGTGAAAAACACCCCTTAAACAAGAAGAAACCTGCAGCAGAACCAGAGCTAGGCTCAGTGTGAAAAGTCCTCTGCCATGCCAGACCTGGGGTTTATGTTTTCTTCTTTTGACTAAAGGAGGATTCACACAGTAACATAATTGTGCCTGTTTCTGCCCAAATGTTCCTGTACGAGAGCCTCTCAGCCCAATAATCTGGGAGATATTCCTGGTGTGTTAAGAGTGATCAGGTGTGCTTGGTAAAACGTCTAAGACTGTTCCTATCTCAAATCAGAACAGTCTAGATGTTGGATTGTCTTCGGCCAATGTCCTGTCATATGTGGTGTCCCCCATGTCAAGCATGCTCAAATGAATCAGAGAGCTGATCCAGGAGCTGGCTGGGAAACAGTCCCAATATAAGCAATGATCTCTCCTTCTGTAGAGCTGTCACCATAAACCATGAAAAATGAACAAGAATAATATAAAGGGGCACAACTCCACTTAGGATCTCATTAAAAGCCAGGAGAATTTTGGTTTTTTTGTTTTTCCAATGTACAGTACAGGGAAACATAAGTCCTCAGACTTTTATACTCTACTACAATATTTAGTTAACAGTGGAGAAAATTTTTTATTATTAATACCATATCATTTATATTAACTGTAAATGATCAAACTTGGCAGAAAATAATATTTGATTCTCTATTCTGCTACTTTCAGTCTTTACCATGTAAAAACGCTTAATAATTAACA
The DNA here is from genome assembly GCF_000732505.1 of Cyprinodon variegatus. Classification (NCBI taxonomy): domain Eukaryota; kingdom Metazoa; phylum Chordata; class Actinopteri; order Cyprinodontiformes; family Cyprinodontidae; genus Cyprinodon; species Cyprinodon variegatus. Next base: position 494,760 of record NW_015150639.1, on the reverse strand, counting down.
TTAAGTCAGAAACGGCAACCACTCGAGAGATTGGCCGGATTGAGCGCTGTCACTAGGAATGGTATGTGGGGATGGTAAAAACAGACCAGCATGTCTGTCTCTACACACTGCAACTGTATCAGGAGCTTTATAATCGGCTTCTGTTGGACACAACCCACTAAACGACCATCCCTGGTTTTTATCTTCATGTGGGGGTCTCTTAAGTTTAAAAAAAACACTTGATCTTAAAATTCTGCCATGTGAGTCAGCTTTAAAGCATTTGTTAATATCTCTGCAAACTGTGGCCTTTGCATCATTGAGCCAAATATTGCAAGAGTATAAATTTCAAAATAAGCCTGATGTTGTCAGGAAGGTGAGTTTTATTTCTGATATGATTTATAACAAGTGTTAACTCAAGATGAGTGAAACTGAATAAAAAGATGATTGGACCAAAAGCAAGCCAATATAGGTGTGCCGTTATTCAGCAAGGTAAATGCAGCTTTTTATTTCCTCTGAAAATATAGATCTCATGTGAAATAACCAGGATGTCGGTTTATGTGGAAAAAGATCACAATAAAATACTAGTCTCCCGAATAGTCACAGTAAAATTGTCAAATATAATGGAAATTGCAGAAAAAGACCAGCCAAAATCAGCTGATAATGTAATGTGATTTGATGCTTGGTAAAAAAGTGAACCAAGGAATTCCAGCTGATTGTGTTGAATCACTGACTTTACACTAACCCTTTCTGCCAATAAAGTATGCAGTAAAAGTGGAGAGGAAAAATTTCTATTTATTAGCTTAAATAATCCAGGAATAACATTAGCTCCTGTTTTCACAGCATCTGCTCCCATCACTCACGTAAGTTGCAGAATGGGCCGATCCAGCCTGCAGGACAGGAACAAGCCCCACTGATGTGGTCGCATCTTCCACCGTTCTGGCAGAAACATTTCTCCTGGCAGTCCAGACCGTAGAAACCCTGAGGACACGCTGAGACACAGATACAAACCTCATTTTACTGCCTATTCAAGCTGGAGGAATCTAGAATCCTGATAGAGGGGCTTCTCTTACGCTTTTCACAGAATGTGCCCGTCCATCCCGCCCGACATGTGCAGGCCCCACTCACATGGTCACACAGGGCTCCATTTTCACACTGACAGCGATGATGACAGCCCAGACCAAACACACCTGCTGGGCATTCTGGGGGTAAAACCACAAACAACACAGCAGTGACACAGATCCATGTGTGTACGAACAGATTGCTTTCTGTGAACCTGTCACTTTAAATCCCACTTTAAATTGCAGATAGAGGTTGTAACTTGAAAACAAATAGATGAAAGCAAAGCATACTCTGATGGCAGCTTGGTCCGGTGAAACCTGCTTCACAGCTACACACGCCCGTTACAGCATCACAGCTGCCGTCTCCGTTTTTGCAGTCGCAGCTTTCTTTGCAGTCGGCTCCCCAGCGTCCTGCATCACAGGCTGCAACAAAGCATCTCAGATTCATCACAAGTCTTTACCTGTTTACCGATTGGCTCTGTGGGACCTTTACCTCTTCTGCAGTTGAGTCCAGTCCATCCAGGAGCGCAGCTACACCTTCCATTTACTGGATCACAGCGAGCATTGTTCTCACAGGAACATTTCATCTGACATCTCAGACCAAAACGTCCACTTGGGCACACTGCACAGGAAAGAATGTTATTTTAAACATTAAAATGAATCTGCTGTAATCACCTCCAGATGATTGGACATCCAGCACCAAGTTCCCATGACCGTCTCTGCAGAGAAAAGGTGGCTTAAGGAGCCAGCTCGTGGTTAATACCCGGTCAGGAAAAACTTCTTCTTAGGTGGCTGAGGATTTTTTAACTAATGACCCTGAAGTAAAACCATCTCATCTGTCTTCCAGCTACTTCATTTCACATCCAAATGGCGCCATCATAAACTTCCACACCGCTGCCATCCCTCCCATCTGTTGGACTGTTTAATTTATGTTTCCATGGAAACCTTCCTAAAAATGCCCGCTGCTTTTACTCACAGTTTTGGCAGAGCCTTCCCATGTATCCAGGCGGGCAGTTACAGGACCCGTTGTGTTTATCACAAACGCCCCCATTCTCACAGGAAGGGCAGATTTCCTTGCAACCAGGACCCCAGAACCCCTCTGGACACACTGGAAAGGAATTCATTTTGTTGTTGGAAAACCGAGTTCTTGTGTTTCATACTTGCACATATGCATTGTCACTCACAGTTCTCACAGTGCTGCCCGTACGTCCCAGCTGGACAGTGGCATCGTCCCGTCTCTTTGTCACATGGTGCACCAGTGCAGTTACACAGCTGGACGCAGCCAGATCCAAACATTCCCTCTGGACACTCTGACACATAGGATGGACTTTCAATACGGGATGAGAAATAGACGTATCCCTGACATCATTATTTGCTGTAGTCTTCTACCTTGCTCACATTTCTCCCCATGACGGCCAGCGGGACATTTGCGTTGGCAGTCTCCGGTCACATGATCACAGGACGCTCCTGGTGGACAAACACACTTGTGCTCACAGCCGAATCCAAATGTTCCTGGTTTACATTCTATGGAGAAAATAGAAAATACTGTGTTATGAGAATTGAAAGTCACTCTCCTCTCCTTTTCTAGATGTCTAGATGCTGTGTGATGGTGAAATGAGATTGTTTGATGAGCTAGTTGTATGTTAGCCGATGAGCAGGGATAACAGAAGTGACCTTTAAATGTAAAGGGTGTATTAATAGTAAATATAAACAATGTTTAATTTTGTAAGAATAAGAGATTATTAAAAAAAACAACAAAGATTTTCTGCTTAAAATCTGTTTGTTGGTTTGTCTTTTTTGCTTTTGTAACTTTTCTTCAACTCTTTATCCGTTCACTACTCCTCCCTTGAAGTTGTCTAGGAATGAGAAGCTGGAGACCATTTTCCTACGGATACCATAAAGCGTCAAATATACAGAGATTCAGGGATTCAGAGTTAGATGTTCCCCACAGATGTTTAGATATAATCTAAACATCTTTTTAGATGTATTTAACATTTGCCTAATTTGTCCAAGAATAAAGAGACATGTGGGCCAAATCCTAACTGATAAAAACCCATTCTTACTTTTTTAATGCTCGAGGGTTGTCACAGTAGCTGATGGTTTATGTTGTCTAATGTTACTGATGAACGATTAAAGGTTTCTCACTGGGATTAAGAGCTGAAGAGTTTTCTGCTCATGCATCAAAACTCTTAAACCTGGTAAATATTTCACAAGAACAGACATTTATTCTTGTTCTCAAGACTAAATTATAGAAAGTCTCGTCCATTGCAGCTTACTGTACCTCCCATCTGCAAAGGAAAACAACAGCAAACTATGGCAGAGGGGGCATTTTCGAATTAATAAAGGAAGAGGAGAGCGTGTGAACACTTTATATGAACACTTTAGGACAGATTGAGGACAGATCGTGCAAATTCTCACATTTTCTGACCACTGCTCCAGCCTCAAATCTTCCATAACATAACAGATCACTTCACTGATTTATGGAACTGAAATAATGGAGGAATTTCCAACCCCTAAACACAAGAGGGAAATAGGTTCTCCTACTTAACAATACCTTAAGATCCTGACCAATCAGACGACTTGACACACTACAAGAAACATGTTTTGCCAAGACGTGTCTATTACAAGCAGTGAGAAATCCTAAGAGGGGAACACCATGGGCTGTGAGGGCAGGAAAAAAACATCTTGCTTCTCGTGGAGCATCTAACATGCCTTAAGGTTTTGGTCCGTTAGCTACTACATTAGCTACTTTAGTCTTGCTACTAGCTGCTCTACTTCATAACATACCAACCTGCACTTTGATCTGTGGTCCCAGGTGCTATTGGACAATAATTTGATCGTGTCTGTTATTAATGTCAAATTGTAAGTAACTCGAAGTAGCCCTGTTTGAAACCTTAGTCAATCTAGATTGATTCTGAGGTTCAGTTTATTTCTATAGCACCAATTCACAACACGTCATCTCAAGGCACTTTACAGTTCACCAGATCATAAAGTCAAATGATTTAAAGTTTTCTATCTAAGGAAAACCAGTTGATTGCATAGATTTATTGACTTGAATGCAATCCCCCACACTAAGCATGCTTGTAGCGACAGTGGAGAGCAAAAACTCCCTTTTAACAAGAAGAAACCTCCAGCAGAACCAGGCTCAGTGTGAGCGGCCATCTGCCGAGGCCGACTGGGGTTCAAGGAGACAGAAGCAGAGATATAAAAAACAACAGTAAAAGGCAGCCCCATCCAGGAAACACACAGCCAGGCAGACCAGCTCCAAGCCAGCTCCCATGTCAGAGGATGAAGAGAGCACATCCAGCCAGTCACAGTCAGAGAAACAGGACTACACTGGAAAAACAGGCCAATCTCCAACATTTATAAACACAGCTGATATTTCTCTCCAGGATGGTGTCACAGAGGCTGCATCATGGAATCTTATTTGAATTGTCTCTGGGAGATATTCCTGGCATTTGCTGGACTTTCCTGTTCGCCCCTCAAAGCAAATTAACCTCCCAGCAGTTCTTTATGAATTAGGTGATATGGGTGCAATATAACCAGCATCAGTACTGTTGCTTGTGAAGGAAGCCTTTGTAATGACAATATTACTGACTGCACCTTTATTGGAGGCAAACCCAGCAAAAAAAAAAAAAGTGTACAGAATTTATGCAAATATTATAATATCTCCATATTTTTAATCTCTGCAAAATTTCTCTAATGTGTATCTGCAATTCACTCCTGACTTATCTGGTAAAATAGAACTAAATAATGAAGGATATAGCACTAAATTGTATTTAGAGGAAGTTGCAATTTTCTTTCACAAAGCAGTAGGTAGAGCTGCAATTCCTAAACTCTTCTACTTATTTGAAAGTGAATCTCCTCAGATGAAAGTTAAGAGATCTGAACCTTATCTACTAATTCACTGTACAGCTGTAATTTGAATGCACTCATGTAAACATATGAAATAAAGCCTTTACTGGTGCATAATTACACAGTTTATTTTAATTTAAGACAAGAATTCCAAAAATAAATACATGATTTCAAACTGGTAATTAAACGTTTTTTAAACTGCAGTTGTGTCAATGTCTATTTTTTAATGATAAGCAGGAAGATTTTGCCAAGATAACAAGTTTGTTTTTCTAGTATCGGTCTTTAATCATCTGTAGAGTATAAAATGTGAGATCCTTCACTGTTACCAAATCCATAATTTTTTATGCTATTATGAACAAAATAAAATGTAGAACTGTGGATGTCTCTCCTGAAGTCTTACCTTCCTTGCAGGTGCTTCCTCGGTAGCCGGGTTTGCAGATGCAGGTGCCATGGTGGCGGTGACACTCCTTTGTGTTTTTCTGGTCACAGAGACACTCTTGAGAGCAGCCAGCACCAAATGTCCACTTGGGACACGCTGGAGATGAGAAATTTTAAAAAAGGAATCTTAAGTGGACAATTTTGCGTCATTGAGCACAGAAAGACAACTTTTTAAAATCCACTCAAAGTATATGACTCATAAAATGAATATTCTAAAATAAGGGGTTAGAGGTTGGAATTTATGATGAAGACTAACGAAGGTGGCAGAAGCGGCCATAGAGTCCCGGTTCACACAGACAGGCTCCGTAGGTCCGGTGGCAGCGGCCGTTGTTGGCACAGTTGCACTTCTTATTGCACTGCTTTCCATAGAAACCTTTAGGGCAGCCTGGGGACGGATGATTACATCATATTATCTACTGCCAAAATGCAAAAGGCTTTTACATCTTTCCCCTTAAAACAACAAACCTCAAAATTCTGTACTATATATTTTCTTTATGACCATCACAACTATGAAATAACTATAATAGAAGGAAAGCGATGCATGTTTTAAACAGTTTCCCATAATTATATTTAGGTTCTTTACTCCAATACAACTAAATAAAATACATTGCAACCAACAGTGATGTGCATGAACACGTTCAATGAACAGCATTTACTGAATACGATCATAATTTTATTGAATGGTGAACTGGACAGATCAGTTTTGAAGTAATGACTGGGAATGGGACCGACTTTCACTCTGAGAAATAATGAGCGAAACACATGACACATTCGCTTTCAATTAATAACAATACTTTTCATTGGATAACATCAGGTTTTACGGCACTTATTACGGTAAACAGACCAGTATGTCTACTGTTAGTACTATACTGTATGCAAACTGTGCCCACCAGGACTTAAAAAACAAGTCCGTATGTCAGCCACGTTCACTTCAAATTTTAAGTGACAGATAGAGTTAAAGCATCCAAGTTATTGCTACTGAATGAGGAACATAAAGAATAATTTTTTATATAGATCTTTTCAGCAGAACCTGAATAAACCTGTATGTTTGTTAAGTTCTGTTTAATTGGCTAAATAAAACCTTCACTGCACATCCAGTATACCTTTAACTGGATCAAGTATTTTCCATTCCTTTCAATATATTGTGATCACACATTAAACGAGTGACATATGAGGTTTTATTGTGTAGAATCGTGGCTTAATTGGCCAAATGGTACAAAATAGGTTTGTGAACTTAGTTGATTTTTGAAAACGTGAACTATAAACATAAGCTAGTTCATTTTTAACTGTGTGAACTGAACTAGCACAACATTCACCATTAATTGTCTTGTTTTTACAGCACTAGTGGCAGTAGGCTGACAGGAAAGGGGGTATGAGAGGGGGAGAGACATGCAGGAAAGGACCACAGGCCAGATTAGAACCTGGGTCACCCACATCAAGGACTAAGACCTCCATACATGGGTCGTGTGCGCTAACCACTGTGCAACCAAAGCACGTCCCTCAATTAGTAAACACTCCAGTTGTGTGTAAAGCAAAATCAGTATTAGGAAAGCCTCTCTGAGAGGGCTGTTTGCCAGCAAATCTTAGTGTAAAAAGACCAAGAGTTTGTTTAAAGAACAATAATCTGAGCTTTAAACATCTCACAGAGTACTTTTAATCCATTATCTGAAAATAGAGTGGCAAAACTGTATAGAATTAATAAAAGGAGCCCCTAAAAGGCCCATGGAAAGTCTGGAGGAGCTACAGAGATTAATGCCTGGATGTGCCACAATTTTCTTCAACTGAATAAAAACAAAACTGAAGTAATAATCTTTGGACCAATAGAGGAGAGATATAAAGTTAGCACACAGCTTCAGTCGCTTCAGCTAGTAACCACTGATCAGGCCCGAAGTCTAGGTGTAGTGCTGGATTCAGACTTGAACCTCCAAAAGCATTTAAAGACAATTACAAGGTCGGCTTTCTATCACCTGAAGAACATTTCCAGGATTAAAGGACTAATGTCTCAGCATGATCTGGAAAAACTAATCGATGCGTTTATTTTTAGTCGAATTGATTACTGCAACGGTGTTTTCACAGGTCTGCCTAAAAAGTGGATCAGACAGCTGCAGCTGATCCAGAACGCTGCTGCCCGTGTCCTCACTAAGACTAAGAAAGTAGAGCACATCACCCCAGTTCTAAAGTCCTTACACTGGCTCCCTGTATCTCAGAGAATAGACTTTAAAATACTTCTGTTAGTCTATAAATCTCTGAATGGCTTAGCACCTAAATACATCACAGACTTGCTATCAGTGTATCAACCCTCCAGACCACTCAGGTCTCCTGGCTCCAGCCTGCTCTGCATACCTAGAACCAGAACTAAACATGGAGAAGCAGCATTTAGTTCCTATGCTCCACTTATCTGGAACAAACTTCCAGAAAACTGTAAAAGTGCGGAAAGCCTGAGTTCCTTTAAATCAAGACTAAAAACACATTTGTTTAGGATTGCCTTCGACTGTTCTAGTTAAACAATTCAACAAAAACATGTTTTCTTTAACCCAACTGTTTTTAATATTCTTTTTTTGTTTCTGCATTTTTTATTTTATTTTATTTGTTTTTTATTTTTTCCTACTTGCTTTGATTCTGTTTTATCTTCCTGTATTTTAATCATGTAAAGCACTTTGCATTGTCTTTGTACTGAATTGTGCTATACAAATAAATTTGCCTTGCCTTGCCTTGCCTTGGTTGGAGAACCTGCTGAAAGGCAGGCTAATACTAGAAAGGTAACAGACAAAGACATTTCTAAAAGAAAACAGTTCCTGTGGAATATTTTCAAGAAAGAAAGTCGTGGTAAACAAGGACCACTTTAAAAGAGATGTTTTTAGAAAAAAAAAAAAACATGTGCATGGTGTCACAGGCATCCTCCTAAAATACTTTCAGCAGTAAATGCTGATTCTACAAAATGTTGGCTTAAGAGGTCTGAAAACAAATGCAGCCCACAATTTTTATATTTTTATTGGATATAAACCTGTTTTTTTCCCCCTTTTTTAACTTCCTTTTACATTGTGTTAGTCTATTGTTTAAAATCCAAATGCAACATATTGAATTTTGTGGTTGTTAAGTGTCACAATGACAAAGACAACAAGTGCAATAATGCTGCTGCACGACACCATATTCAGAACAATTTTTAAAAATATATTTTAGCACTTTTAAATGGAAAATAAATGGTTAAAAAAAAAGAAGTTTCTCACCATCCTGACACATATCTCCACTCACTCCAGGAGGACAGCGGCAGCTTCCGCTGACTGGATCACAGCTGGCACCGTTTTTGCATTTACAGGCAAAGGAGCAGTTTTTTCCAAAATACCCCACAGGACAGGCTGTAACATTGACATTGTTTAAAAGTGAAATAATTCATTGTAATCTCAGCAGCATACAGATGTTTAATCAGCCCTCACTCTGATTGCAGATGATTCCTGTCCATCCGTCTGGACAATCGCAACCGTTTTTCCACAAATTGCATATTCCTCCATTAGTGCAGTCGTCACAGGTCAGACTGCAGTCACTGCCGAAGGTGTCATCCAGACACACTGAAAACAACAGGATAATGACAGACAGCTGCAATCACAGTCTGTCGAACAGACTCATCATTCTAAATCTGCTTCTTTTGAACTTTTTCCAAGATTAAACTATTGCTGAAGTATGTTTCAAAACTTTTATATCAACCCAACATAACATTAAATTACCACAAACCCCACTAAGTCTGTAACAGTATATTAGAAATTGACCGAAATCAAACATTACTGGTTGATGTCTGTTTTTTTTAGCTTCTGTTTCATTGATATCAGAACTGTCTCTCATGGGCTTCCTGTTCTAATCTTCTGCTGTCTGTTAAGCCAAAGTGTTTCTGTCTTTAAAACTGGTTCCCTGCTATAAATGAACTGCCTGGAAGCACAAACTGAGGTTATTAACCCTCCCCATGTGGTCTTAGTCTAAATGAGTGTGAATGCTGAGGTCTGGTAATCAAATGCAGGTTTCCTGTTAATGATAACGAGTTAATAATGATAGGGAGGAAAACACACCAAATTTCTCTGCTAAGCTGCTTTCAGCCCTCAGTTCTCCATCGTCATCTTCATAGTCGTCGTAGCGCTCAAGGGGTTGATCATAATCCCGGAGTAAGGTGAGCTGGGGGGGAATGAGGGGGAGCTCGATGGCGCCTCCACTGGAGAGGGCTTCAACTGCACCTTCAAGAGCTGTGGAGGGGGAAAAAAAGGCACAAAAAAGGATAAAGTTATGGGAAAAGTATTAGACCATTGTCTTTTTAAACAAAAAAGAATGGTCAAAATTAAATGCCAACTCCTGTGTGCTTCATGTGACAAAAAAAAAACTAAAATATGAAGTACAACCGTAATGCCAAAGCTATCAATTGGATTATGGTTGTCATTAAGAAAAACTTGGAAACAAACTTTCATTAAGCTTCTTCCTGGGACACGCCAAAATGCCCCTCGGCAAGGCACTTAACCACAATGTGTGCAGCTTTGTGCAACCGTATGCTTCGAGTGGTCAGTATGATTTAAAAAGCCTGATATAGATGTAGTTCATTTAACAATTGGCACCAAGAATGGCTTCTTTTTTGCAAAATTTCCTGATATTACCGCCACATCATAAAAAAAATTAAAAAAAACAAGAAAGTTAGTATTACGTTGGGTGATGGCCACATGAGTGTCACTAGGCTTGTTTCCATCCAAAGGAGAATTTTCAGAACTCTTTTAAAGAGTTGGGAAAAAATGCTAATGTGTTTCCATCTAATTGAGCAAAGAGGAGATGCAAAGTGTAATGTCGTCATACATTGAAGTTATGCTTGGCAGTAGTAAACGGGATATAGAGTTAGCAAACTAGTGCAGACCACAGATGGATCAAGGCATTGATAAATGAGTTAGAATTTGGCAAGTTTCACCTACTTCATCATGTCAGCTAGTATTAGTGAAGGTTCATTCCATCCAGAGACATCAAGATAGAAATGTGACTCTGCATTCAGGATGCCAGCAGTGACAGAAACAGCTGATCAGTCCTGTGAGGTAAATATCTGCTGTCCGAACTTATTCCAAAAATTTGTGTGCTTAAAAACTTTTGCAAAATTTTGTAATCTTATTCATTTTTGCTGATTCCATCAGGCTCTTCTAAAGTGATACATCATAATGCACAAAAAAAATCCATAGACTTTTTCAACTGTCTAGTTGTTTCATCTATGTGCTGTGAGGTTTTTTAATCTAGTTGAGAATGAAGAAACTTTATTATCTGTAGCACAAAAGCAACCCTAAATTCTGTATTACTGTCTTAAATTACACCTTTTTACTTCAACTTGAGTATCATTGTACAATAATGCAAAATCTGGGGCTACTTAACTATTTCTTCTCGTAAGTTTGGTTAAATAATGTTTTTTTTTCTCTCGACAGAGAAATCCAGAAACAGCTTTTAAAGATTTATCTCAATCCAAAACTAGATGTCAAAGAAAACATTGGTCAGGACTCCAAAAGCACCAGGAGTATAACAATTTGTTCAGATATCTTCTATTGTGGAACTTGGTTTTAATTGTTATATACAACCACCATTGCATCAAAACCAGCAACAGCATCAATTGCTTCATGCTCTGATCATCAGAACCGACAAATTAAGCAGAGTTGTTACTGCAGCCAGGTTCTGTTTCATCATCCAGTTAAAGGTAGGAAGAATATTAAGGAAGGTTTGAAAATATATATATATAAAAACAACAATAACAAGGGGAACCCGCTCATTTGCTCACTTCTATACCTTTCTATTTGACCATCCCATTGATAGCCAAAATAACAGGTGACAGTTGGCTATATATTTTTTCTTTTACATTTTGCCATTAATTGTAGCCAGACCTGAAAATCATTGTTTACAGAAGCTTTCTATCCGATCTAAATTAGCTTGAACTTGTTTGCCTCTGTCTCTTCTCTACCTCACAGTCTGGACACAACCACAAACACTTCACAAGCTGCTTCTACAAAGTATTTAAAAATGTGATAATTAGGCGCTCCCCATACTTCTCAATGTCTGTTTGTAAAAATGTCAGTTTTCAGAAAACCAGAAAAGGACAAAATCTCAGTGTTAATGAGTTGATTTGCATTCTGAATTTCAGAGAGAAAGGGGAGAAATAAACAGATGTTAATGTGGAAAGCGTAGGTTACAGATACCGCTCTATTCCATCTTTGTTTTAAGTTTATTACACAGAAAATGTACCGTATTTTCACGACTATAAGGCGCACTTAAACGTCTTTTTTTTCCCTCAAAATGTGCGGTGCGCCCTA
>NW_015150639.1:471811-481528 GCF_000732505.1 Cyprinodon variegatus | reverse complement strand
AGAGGACATGTACCTGTATATAAAAAACGCGCCCTATAGTCCGGTGCGCCTTATGTGTGTGTTAAATGCAGAAATGGGACACATAACTGAGACTGCGCCTTTTAGTCCGGTGCGCCTTATGGTCGTGAAAATACGGTAATGACTTAACAAGACCTAGTTAAGGTTTCTATACTAGCAGGTCATGGTTAGCTGGACATGAATTAATTCAGGTTTAAACGGTGAGAACCGAACTTGGAACAAGTTTTTATTAATGGTGAACTTGCACAATAATGAGGCACTCACGGATGCAGGAGCGTCTGTCCTCGTCCAGACGGAAACCCCGATCACAGAAGCAGGTAAAGGAGCCGGCAGTGTTATGGCACGTGTGTTCACAGCCGCCGTTCACAGCCAGACATTCATCTACATCTGAACAAAATAGACACAACACAAATGTTAACAGCTCTTACTACTTCATAAGGTGATTTTAGAAATTTAACAAACACTGTGAGCAACAAACTTATAGATCCTTAAAGAAATTAGGAGTTTCAGCCATCCTTTAACTGGCTGTTAAACATACCATCACAGCTACATCCATCAGCGCCGAGTCTATATCCTGCTGAGCAGTAGCATTCATAACCTCCGGGGTAGTTGGTGCAGTCTTGCTCACAACAGGAGCTCCGTTCTCCACACTCGTCAACATCTGCCAAACAAAACCAGCGGGAAGACAAAAACCGAGAGGCAAGTTAGCGATATGCTCCACTGCTTGCTGACAGAAAGTATAAAGTGTTTTGATTTAACAACCAATAACAGACATGTTAAAACAGAAGAAAAAAAAATCTAGCACTGATGCTCCGCTTTTTCCACTTCAAACTTTGGCATTTTTTGGCCCCGTCCTATATTTTAACTTGAGCTCTATAAATCCTTAAAGGGCTAGAAGATTTTATTAGTACATTAAACCAAAGTATGAATGCACTTTATGGCATTCTCTCTCTGCTTTTATGTGCATTTGGCTAAATAAAAATGATAACTGACTAATAAAATGTCATAACCCCATTTTTGTGAACTTGTGAATTTTATTCTATTCATATGTTTGACTAATATTTGTAAATCAGTGTGGACAGCACTCATCCAGTCCAGAACAAGACTCTTAAATTAAAAATGACTCTATAGTTCAGTTTTTACTAAAATTAATTTAGAAAGATGGAGGGTTGAAGATGAGCTTTAAGTCTGGCCTTAGACAGGATCATTCCAATATACAAATACTCTTTAAACTAGAGGTAATAAACCCTGGTCCTCAGGACTGATTTTGTGCGCCTGCTCCAGCACATCTGAATCAAATCACTGCATTCCCTTCCACAAGCCATAAAGGGATGCAGGAGAGGCATATCAAGCCCTCGCTTATCCAAGTCATGTTTGCAGAGGCGGTGAAAAACCTTCAACATGCAGGACAAAAGGTCATTTAGACCAGGGTTAAAGACCTGTATGCTTAGGATCATTGTTAGTCTGTGAACGTTCTTGAGTCTTAAAGGGGAACGCTGTTTTTTTTTTTACATCTGCAGTTACATTTCTTATATTTATATTTTTTTTAAACAAAGCAGAGTGTGTATGACGTCATCCGCGCACGCCGGCTACTATTCAGTCATTCTATCCGCTGAACTGCTGCTAGTTTTACTCACATGCCTGAAAGAAGTCTAGTGCTACTACTACAGATGATCTCGCTCTCGAAGTAGAATTGAACGATTCAGATTAGCTAGCCGAATGAATAAAAGGGTTAGAACCTAGCGGCCCGTGGCCCGGGCTTCCTGTCACAATTCCAGTATGGCGTGCTGATGACGTCATACACACTCCGCTTTGTTTTTAAAACATACAAATATAAAAAAAATATAACAGACCAGCTTATTAACAAGTTTCCTTGTCAGAACTATGGGGGCTTTGAGGAGCATTGAAGAGGAGAGTTGGAAATGTAATGATTTGTGTTCTGAGTAGTTGCTGAAGACTTCAACTCAGTATTTGGTTAAATAAAGTCATAAAAAAGAATGTAAAGATGTCTGAACATTTCAATAGCTGGGATTTCCTTTAGTGACCTGCTCCTCTTAACAACTTGATCCTACTGTGTCTCTTACTCTTTATTTTGCCGTTGGTTCACCAATGTTCTCTAGCAAACCTATAAGGTCTTCACAGTACAACTGGATATAAACAGAGAATGAAATATACCCTCAATACTGCATTAAGTACAAAGCTTGGCTGAACTAAAGATTTTATTCCAAAAACAGAACTGAACAATGTATTCTTTTAACTTCACTAATCTGAAATAGTTTGGGTTCGCAACTGCATAAAATCCGAGGTAAATAAATTTGAGTTTTTGATTGTAATGTTTGAAGCTTTAGATTTTGTGCTACCGTACTTTTCCAAGGCAGCGTAGGAGAAAAACAATGGTGTATTCAGGTCATGCTTCATTTTGGGTCTTTCTTTACTGATATTTGTTTAAGCTTACACCATCAACTCTCACCTGCTCTTTCAGTATGACAAAAGAATAAAAAATGTAGGGACTTTATACCAACAATAACTTTACATTAATATTCCTAATTTTCCATAGCAAGTAATACTGCAATTACAGCAAAATCCTAAAGCTACAGACATCGGAGCTGATCTTCAAAGAAACCAAGAGAGAAAGAGGGCTAAAAAAGTCAGAGGGTAAATTGCATGGGGCAATATAAACAGCGTGTGCAGATAGAGGGTGTGTTGAGGACAATCTACAAAGACTGATTGCACAAAGAATAAGATGTGCAAACAGGTTTGGGAGCACTGGCATTTTGAGTGAAGCTGAAAAAGATGGATGAAGATAGATGAAATTCTACCGCAATTCTACCTTGGAGTTGGAGGTGGAATGATATATATATATATATGTAATAACAATTTATATAGTTTATAGTGCATCTGAAAAGAAATACAAACAAAACTAAATAAATAATAAAACAGAAACAAATAGAGGAGAATTTCAAAAGTTAAATTGAAAAGATTATACATCAGTCATAAAACCTGGAAAAGCTTTGTCTGCTCCATACTGACCGCCACTCTGACAGAGACGGGGCGAATGTCAGACTCCCAGCGAGATTATGCTCTAAACAGCTGGATCAACTCCACAAAAGTCTCCCTTCCCCAAAAATATTGCAAAGACTGTAAAATATTAGTAAAACAGTTTTTCTCACTCAGCTCATCAAGGAAAACAGAGGAAGAAAAATAAGTCTCTTTAAACACAATTTAAGGATGGATCCTTTAAGCCCAATTACAGGCTATGTGACGGATGTCCCTTTGTAGCTGTTCCATTTTGCAGTGACTGCAAGTGTGTCAAAGTTAGTCTTTGAGATACAAATTCCTTTTCTTTACTTTTTTTCTTGACTGAAAAAGGTTTAAGTGATAAAACAATAGAAAGCAAGTTAAAATGATTAAGATCAAATAAATGAAATAAGTAAAAAGTTAAAATAATTTATTTAATACTGCAGTTTTAAAGGCTTGCTATGGGTGAATGGTTATGCAATGTCTAACTGCAGCTATCCAGATGTTTTGCATCAGTCTGAGTGTGTTTTAGCCTCTTACCAACACAGGTTTTCAGGTCCTCGTCAAGACGGTAGCCATGGTTACAGGTGCATACAGGTCCACCGGTGGAATGCTGGCAGTGATGAGAGCATCCACCATTGCTGTTCTCACAGCTGTTCACAATCTCCATCTCAATCCCTAAATAGTCAGAATGAGATCAGGAGATGTGCCAGGATAAACAGTACATCTCCATGAGTTCTATCATCCAAGTAAAGGTTTAAAATGTTTTGTAATACTTAGACTGACTGTAACACTGTTTGCCATCAGATCCCAGCTCATAAGCAGCATTGCAAACACAAGCATAGGAGCCCAAAGTGTTGCGGCAGCCATGAGAACAGTTGGTCTCCTCTGTTTTACACTCGTCAATATCTGAGGGAGGATGTATTGAAACATTATGAACTCCAAGAAGAAACATGTGTTGCCCACACAAGTTCAAATGCATTTTGAATGTTTCTCATAAATCAAAACCTTCTCATAGTAAAATCCTGAAATCTATATAACCTTTACTCTCTCAGCTGATCCGAGCCAGAGACTGGCTGCTTGAGACAAGTTTATGATTTTTGTGTTAAAACACACATTTTGTTTCTTACTTTTTCAAGATTGTAAACTCATATTTTGTTGTCTTTGACAAAAGTTGATCCAGCAGCTCTTTGAATTTTTTTAAAATGGAAAGAGAGGAGGTTTATATCTTTTTTTACTTGGTTCAGATTGAAGGAACATCTACTCCATGCTTCATATGTAACTCATTAAGCATATTTTAAACTACCTTCACAGGTTTTGCCATCTTCCGCCAGCAGATAGCCAAGTTTACAGTCACAGAAAGCCTTTCCTCCATCAACTCGACACTCATGCATACAGCCTCCATTCTGGGTTGCACAAGGATTCTGCACTGTAACACCAAAAGCATGTAGTCATCACTCTACAGTAATATATTGTTCATTCTTCGCAGCAGAAATCTGTCAAATACGGCTGCTCTAAATTTACATTCAAACTATTTTTATACATACTTTTACACATTGTCTGCAAATTTAACTTGTGAGAGCCTGTCTGGCATGTGTGATGAGAACTTTCTGCTCTGCAGAAATTAGAGGAAGCTGCTCGGACTCAACAATTACAAAGTAAAAGCATTGGAAAGACTTGCTTGAGAAGAACGCAATTCAAGTATATTATATCATAGAAAAAAACCTTACTTGACTGTGTAGCTTTAGAATATGAGGAGATTAAAGCAAGCAACAGACATAAAAACACTAATTATGTAGGAAAAAAAAGTGCGTAACTAGATACAACTTGACACCTTATCCCAAGATATCCCCAGCAGAAGGAGTCAAAGTCTGGTAAGAGCCATATCTTTTCTCAATAAGGAAATAATCCTATGAGTTTACCCATTTGTACCCCTGTGTATGTGATATGTAATATATATGTTTAAAGAATGTTAAAAAACTTTAAAAGCATTGGTCACTTACATATACAATGTTTTCCATCCTCTGCCAGTATGTAATTTGGCTTGCAGCGGCAGCGGAAATGAGAGGCTGACTGCTGCAGACAGTAGTGCTCACATCCTCCATTGCGGACAGCACATGTATGCACAGCTGAAGACCCAAATGTAAATAAAAAAGCAAAGAGAGTTAGAGATAAATCACTTAATGTTGAATTCAAATATTTATTGCGTTGACATATTAAAACCGAAAGCTCAATAATCCTTCTTAAAATACCTCATCACCATGAAAGGCTAAAACTTAGAGATACTTGAGTGACAGGCATCCACATCCACTGATGAGGTACAGCTCAGTCTGATTCAAGGTCTCATCAGCCTACATTTGTCTTCTTTGAAGCTGCAGATGGGAATTTTTAGGGAAAATAACAGGTAGAAAGACTCAAAGGCTGCATTATTCATACTGGGAGACTGGAATCAAGATCCATCTGTCTTGAGTGTGTGTCAAACCACAGAGCGCTCTCCAGCTCAAATATTATGCAGCTACACGCTGTGTGTGTGTGGAATATATCTGAAGTTCACAGGGCAGATGAGGAGCTAGAGAACACGTCCAGAGTTTAAAGAGTTGATGTGAGGACAGCTGAGTTTGGACTGATCTATATTTTCACAGCTTTTATAACAAAAAACTATTTTCTCTAACTGGCATCATACATGGGCTCTGCTTAAAGTATGTCCGTCAGCACAGTGTTATAATTTTTGTAATTACTTATCTTTTCATG
This sequence comes from Cyprinodon variegatus, assembly GCF_000732505.1. Taxonomy (NCBI): domain Eukaryota; kingdom Metazoa; phylum Chordata; class Actinopteri; order Cyprinodontiformes; family Cyprinodontidae; genus Cyprinodon; species Cyprinodon variegatus. Next base: position 475,741 of record NW_015150639.1, on the reverse strand, counting down.
ATACAGCTTGGTAATTAAATGTTGTGTCCTTCTACATGGCGGTTCTCTCCAGGTACTCTTGCTTTCTCCCACAGTCCAAAATCATGACTGCTAGGTGTGAATGTGTTGCCCTGTAATGTTCAGGCTATAACCTGCCTTTCTCCTATATAATGCTTGATAAGTACCAGCCATCCGTTTCCATGACGTTCAAGACGTAGAAGATTGTTGGTCTGAAAATTGGAGCTGCAGGACGGTGCTCCTCAAACAGGATCGCCATATAGTGAACTAAGGTATGGTATAACAGTACATGGGGTAAAGGAATTTGCCAGGTCAAAGGAACCCGTGGTGCTTTACACTACATTCAGCCATTGACCCGTGCTGATGATGGCAAATTACACTGTGGCCACAACTGCCCTGGTGCACACTGACAGAAGTGATGCTGCCATGCAATTGGTGCTACTAGGCCATCTGCCCACCAACATTATGGAGGGAGAGCAAACTGTCTAGGTATTCTGGAACCTAGCTTTAACTTCTCCTGGGTTTTTAGACCGACAACTGCAGTCAAGTCATCAGACATACTTAGATGCAGGACTTAGCCTGACCACACATCTTGTGAAAACCCCTGCTAGTCCACCCAGCAGCATTTTTGCTAAGCTTGGCATCACAAACAAACAGAATGGCAAATGCCTCTACCTAAATAGCCAGAGGACTTGACCAAAGCGCATTACACTACATTAAGTGATTTAGTCGTTCACTTATTCACACACACACTCACTATGGCAAATACATTGTAGCCACAGTTGCCCTGGCGCTCACTGACAGAAGCAAGGCTGGCATACACTGGTGCCAACAGTCCCTCTAACCATCAGTAGACAATGGGGCTGAAGTGTCTTGCCCAAGGACACAACACTAAAAGGCAGAACCGACAACCTGCGGTTGCAGGACAAACTCCTCATCCGACGCCACTGTTGGATTCATTTAGTCATTCATTTTGTAGTCATTTTATGGCACACAATCCTCATTGCACCCAACAAATGTGATTGTTTAGCCAGGACACTTAAACATTTGATCCCAAAATTACTTTGGTCAAAATTTCAAAGTGGCTTAAAAAATACGTGTACCAGAGTACTATGTAATATTTCTTATGTTTTCATTTATTTAATTGATTTAACAGTGCTTTAAATCATGTCAAGTTAGTAAAAAATGCAGTAAATCATCTATATAGCACAGATTAAACTAAGGAGCATAAACAGTCTATGTGTAAGCTGTTACCACCACTGACAGAAATGTTTTCTGCTCATAGTGAGGTTCTTTTTATTTTTTGCTTCAGTCAATAATTAACTAGCCTATATTCTTCTAAAAAAATGTTCTGTTTAAGAGAAGAATTCATGGTTCCATCAGTTACAGACGTTAGTCTTGCTGGTCCTGGATCAGTAAAGCAGCCCCAGAACATTACACTACCACCATCATGTTGATCATATAAAAGGATGGGTTATTTTTCTGTAACAGGATTCCCATCCTCCAAAAACTTACATTTATGGCTATTTGTTTTAAAGTTTCTAGGATCAATACGACATTTGGCGGTACCATACCTTCTACTGGCATATAGTTATCTGACATTATAATCGTTTTTGATCTGAAACATTTAGGGTGAAACAAATCAAGGAAAGAAAAAAAGGAAGAAAAGTGCATTAATACCACATTGGACTTCATTTCACTCCATCTAGAATTGTACTTTTTTTTCAATGTTTTTATTTGTTACTATCAGCAGTTTTGATTATTTTGCACATGAGCAGCCATGGTGGTTCCATATCCACCCATATTTTGATTAATTCCATATGTAGAAAGCAGTGGAGGTCACATGGTTGCTTTTTTTACTCACTGAGGCAGGTGCGTCCGTCCACATGGAGCCTCGAGCCGGGATGGCATTCACAATAGTACGAGCCCCTGGTGTTAATACATCTGTGCTGACAGCCTCCGTTATGGACCTGGCATTCGTCTATATCTGAAAAGAACCAGACAGGAAAAACAGATTTGCAAATGGCCTAAAGCCTCTCATTAAACTGAAAGAAATCCCAAATGAACTGCAAAGTTGTGAGAGTATTTTAATTAGTCAGGCTTTAAGACAAAGATCCACCTCTAGCTGAGAGGAGACGATGGATAAGAATAGGGGCCAAACTCTCCCTCCCATGTGGCAACAACTACTGAACATTTAAAAGCACATTTAAATTCCTGCAGCTCATCGGAAACCTCCAAGTGAACAAGCATATGGAAACTTGAACCAGAGGATGCAAATCCAAACATTCCTTCAGACCAAGTGTGTTGGGGGTAAACAAACAGGCGAAGCAGACTCTGCATCTGAGAACATTATGGTGTGTGAAACATAACGCTCTAAGCATGGGAACTGATTCCTGATAAAACAAACCATGTATTTGGACAGCACCTATTTCAGGGGTCAAAGACTAATATATTTGTGAGAAGACCCCCTGTGAGATCTGAGCAACTTCATGAAGCCTAACTCCATTTTTGCTTATTATCTTAGAATAATCAGGAGCCTAAACAGTTTCATATAGAGGATATAATGAAAATATTATAGACTGCAACATGTGATGTGTATAAAAAGGAAGGAAATCTGTCTGGCTGCAAGTGAGACCTGTAAAATAGGCCAACACCTTATAAAACACAGTTAAAGTACAAGAATATGAGGTGTGCTGTTCAAAACAATGTTGACTTCACACAGCTTTTTTTGAGCAGAAAACTATTTAAAGAAGTTACTGAAACCAGTATGACTAAAGTGACCGTGTAAATTTGAAATACAGGCTGACAGCTGTCACTACAGCTGTGATATAACGTTTTAATCAGCAGAAATATAGATCAGATGCTTTATCGCAAACCCCACATCTTACTCCAAAATGACAGAGAACAGTGTAACTCAAACAAAACAGTATATTTAACGTTCACCCAACCAGTCGAAACACAAAATCCCCAATGACAGATTTCATGCACAAAATTACATGACATCACTTGTTGGAGTGGGTTTCTGTGAATAGGGTGTTTGTGGTAAATACCTAACTTTCAGAAGACTACGGCTACATCCCTAGGAAGTCCAATAAGTTATCTGGACAGAAAAAAGTTTTCCTGCAAAAAAAGATCTGAAAAGAGCTGTAATGGGCGCTGTACAGTAATACTTATGCCAGACCAGTGGATGATGCATTAGTGTTGACATACAGGTAAAGAATGTAGAAGGCAGAAGGAGGATGTAAACAGTAAATGAACAGTCACTTCCTGAGCAATACCAGAAGCATTATCTGTACCATCAGTTTATTAACACATGTGCAACCAGAATATCTATTGCGTTTTAGGAAAAAAGACCAAATTAACTTTTTTCTCTCCCTATTTATAACAAGGGTACTAAAGTAGAATTCGTGAAAGGATAGAAATTACATGTCTGAGAGAATAAATGCGTTTAATATCACGCCACTGTACCCGATCTGTCCCGGAAATGGGATCCTATCTTACTTCCAGCAGCTCATTTTTTAGGCTTTCAATTTGTATATAATTTTAGTTAAGTTTGTTTTTTGACTCTTTTAACTTTGCTGGAATCTAGGCTTTTACGTTTGCCTTGTGCTGTATTTTTAAAGTATATAGTGCATAATCTATATATGACACGTAATATGACATTTTAATAGCTCCTTTAGGTTGCATACAAAGTTTTTCTGAAAGATTGGTGTCCTGTGTCTATTATTATTTGTTGCTATTTATATTTTACATGTTGTTTGGCTCAATTTGTTAGTAAGATTCACACAAAGGCCTTTGTGTACATCTACAATAACAACACTAATACCAAAGGTACGATAATGTGCATGTGCAGCAGGGGGTAAACAAGTACTGGGTAAGACCAAGTTGGTACTTCCCATCGGATTTGTGAAAACAATGTAAAAAACAACACAA